>NW_010200079.1:0-6919 GCF_000695765.1 Mesitornis unicolor | reverse complement strand
TAGAGGCAAAGAAAAATGAGAAGCAGGGTTAAAAATCTGGGGCAGAGGGGCGGTGGGGGGAAGAGGCCGGCAACAGCCAAGAGCGGCCCCAGTTTGGCATGAGGAGAAATTAAAAGTTATAGAGATTTTATAAAAGGTTTTCTGGGGCAAAAGGGAATGGGGATGAAAGTGAATCTCAAAAGCCTTTTAATCAGAGCTGTGCTTTCCTTGGGTAGAGCTGAACAGCTCTTTTCAAGTCTAATTACCTTTTGAGGAGGTAGATTACTTAGTCTGTGTTTATTCAGGTATTAATTGCCTCAGATTAAGTATAAAGAAAACCTTACTCTATTATAATAAATATATCTTATGTCTGTGTCTCTCGGTTGGTATGTCGGCAGAAATTTGGTGCAGATGAGACATATTTCAAAGGGGCCAGAGAATTACTCGCCTTCTCCAAGGTGAAAGCAGCAAAAGTAGCAACAACCTGGAAAATAAATAAATGAAATGCAACGAATGTAGGGGTCATGATATAGCATAAGTATATCAACATGATGAACAGCTTTGATGAAAATGGTAAACAAAACCACCCTCTCTTCCTGTGGCTTGTTTTACATTGCAATAAACCACTGACTCTATAACCTATCAGAACATGCTGAGATTTTATGCATCATTTCCAACTACTATTTGAACATTTGGTTTAGAGTAGTCATGAACTATAATTAATGGGAATTTTTTTTTCCCCGATAAAAAGCACGCTTTATTGTATTTTATTACCTGTTGGTCCAAAGCTCCATATAGATGACATACAGTTATTGTAGGTTTTAGGATGGGGATAAAAGGGGGAGGTTTTTGCGTGATTATGATGAATTAACATTTACCATCTGTAATCAAACCCAGTTGTTTAGCGCACGATGCCCCCAATTTTCTTTGCTCCTATGAGTGAGCTGGTAGCACCAGGGCGCCAAGATTTCAGCCTAGCTCAGCCTGCCAGGAGGAGAGGAGGGGAAAAATAACCAACAACCCAGGCACAACAAAGACCATTGAGATGAATGGCTCTATTTTATGAGCCATAAAAGTTTTATTCATCTTGACACCGAAACAGGTTTAGGCAGCGAGTTGACACGCCTTAAATAAATAAGTGGAATTAATTCCCCGGCTCTTGAAACAATAGCAGCGTGCCTGTAGCGCCAAGAGCTGCCCCGTTGTTTCCCGTTGCTGCTCAATATTGATATTATTTGTGGTTTTTTTTTTCCTCCGAGGCCTGGTTGCTCCACTTCAGATTCTTCCTCTGTTTTATTAGAGGTTGAAAAAGGTTCAAGACCTGGTTGTACCGCTGCTCCCACCGACAGCTAAGGAACCAGTTTGGCGTCTGGTTTGTCTGTTGTTTTACTGCTGACCTTCAAATCAACTTTCCCCCCTGACCCCAGGAGGCATCTATCATGACAAGAGGCTGTTTAACACAAATGGTGCCCATTTATAGGGGAAGAGAGTCAGAAGATTTCCTTGGTTGGTTGTCTTTGGGGGTTTTTTAATGAAGAATTTGGGTTTTTTCACCCCTCTTTTCTCAGTCACCACAGGTGAAATCCCTCCTAGCAGCTGGCTTATGAAGTAGTGGGAGGGGAGGCCTTAATGAGCTGAAAGCACCCTCAGCTGGAGATAAATATATGCAAATGAGATGCACAAACAAAGGAGCCCGGACAGAGAAATATCTGCAATTCCAGCAAAATGCTGCCTGCAGCTAGAAGATGAACAGCTTTGATAAAATGGTAACAAAAAGCACCTTTTTCTCCTCCAGCTTGTTTTACATTGCAATAGAGCATTGTTATTGTAACCCATCGGAGCATGCAGAGGTTTTCTGCCGCTTCAAAAAAAAACAACAACAAAACCTGTTTAAACATTTGTTTTTAAGGCATTCATGGATTATAAGCAATGTGATGACTTGGTTTTTTTGGTTGCTTGGGGTGGGATTTTTGGGGGGCTGGTTTGGTCAGGGTGGATGTTTTGGGGGGTGTCTTTTTTTTTAGCTATTTTTTATATTTTTTTTTACCTGTTGGTCTCTCTCCAGCTCGGGCTACGGGTGAATTTTTGTCATGATGTTTTGCAAGGCAGGGGGTGTCCGTCGCTTTTCTAAAAAAAAAAAATAAATCAGAGTTTTGCTTTCAATATTTGGAGGGAAAATTCAAGTTGACAAGTAGCGAGAAGCAACTCGGGGTCTGGGGGTGAGAAGGGGGTGGAAACATACTTGAATATTCACCAAGCAGCACCCAAACAGGCAGTCTTAATGAAAGCAATCAAGCCTCTGAGCTAATTCAAAGATAGACATCTAACATGCTGATTTTAATAAGCTTTTAAAAGGCAATCTCTAACTTTTAAAAGTCACACTTTTAATTTTGTTGGGGTTTTTTGGTTCATATATTGCCAAAACAAACATAGCCAGTAAAATATGTTTTCAATATGTATACGTAGCATATCTAGATAATGTTTTAAATTAGCTCTGTATTTTGGAGGGGGGTGGGTGGAAGGAAAGAAAGAGGTTTACTTCAGATAAGTCAAAGATATTTTCCAAGCAGAGTTCATTATGTCAAATTAATAGCTTTATATTCTCATCCTTGACTTTATGAATCCTCCTCTGTGAATGTATGGATGTCTCCTTACCTATAGGCTTCTTCAGAAAACAACCCAGATCCTCTCTCAGAGAAAAACAGGTTACTTTCTAAGAGACAGAGGAGAAAAAGGCAGAGAAAATACAGTACTTCTTAACTTTTAACCTTATGATATCATTACATAGATGATTATGGATTTACAAAAGGAGGATAAACACTGTAAAGTTTAGAGGGCCCTTTACTCAAGGCACTAACCACAATTTTTATATCTGGCAAGAAGTAAAATAGACTTACCTTTTAAAAAAAAAATTAAAAATCCTCCTCTTACTAGGTTATACAGCCTTAGCACTTACAGATGTTAGAGTAGACAAGTGTCGGATTTCCCGATGTCAAACAGATTTCCTAATTTTTCATAGACTTCTCCTGTTGCATTTTTAGCCTGATGTGAGAGCCATCAATTTAATTTGAGGGGCTACATGCTGGAAATCAGGATATATACATATGTGTGCTTTAGTGAACCCTAAAACCTGACAGACAGCTCTCTGGCAGCCCACAGTTGCCCCAAGCTCAGGATTTCAAGAGTTAATAAAAACTTGGTTATATCAGGAAGGCTTTCTTTTTGCAGCCCAGGTTTGTAGCAGCGTAATTATGTTCAACTGCTGTTGTTTGAAAAGGGCAAACAGCATCTTAGGCACAGAACAATGAAATTACAGCTGAGATTTAGGCTAGCAAAAGCCGTCTTCTGCAGGCTTTTATGATTCATTATTTCCCATTAAATACAGTATTAGAAGCATACACCAGATAGCTCATGGTTGCTGCACTCAAAGCACATTATCTATATTACACAGGTCTGGGGAGCAGAATTAGAAAACTTTGGGGGAATGAGCAATATGTGTTTGCTGATAGAAGTACCATATGGCTCATCTTCCTCAATTGCTTTCATTGCGACTCTGATGCTGGAGAAATTAAAGTTTTATTTGATGTGGCACAGCTTAATGAACTGTCTTCTGTTAGGAAAATTGAATATGTTTCCTGTTATTTGAGCACAGAGCCCTCATGGTTTTGGCTGATGAGGGATGCATTATGTATTGTTTATTTAGCATTTTGAAAACAAAAGCAGATATTGGAGGTAAAATTGATTACTGCAGGATGCATTATATAATCACATTTTTCTTGCTTTCATTCTTTAATTTATGGCCCTGCCTATTATTTTTATGACAGCATTTTTCTGGTGTCCCCCTCCACACCCCAAAAAAATTCAGAAGGGTATTGAAGCAAAGAATATAATTTCTGCTTCATTTAAAAACAGCATGATAATTTTTAAAGCTTAGAGAAAGACATGAAAGAAAAAAAGGAGCACTTACATGTAGATGAACCTGCAGGCCCAGTGGCTGCTGTGCTGTCAGTCTGGGGGTGCGTGAGGACCATGCGTGCACCAGGCTGTGTCATTCAGGGGAAAACTCATTTCTCCATCCTAGCTGGAGGACACAAAGAGGGGAACATCCAGATTTCAGTAACCAAATAACCCAAATCTTGCATTTCTAAGTACACCAGAGAGAATTAATTGCTAAATGTTAATGTCTGGAGGGGAGGGGGTAGCTATAAATGGGAAGGATATAGGAAACTGTCAGGTGGAGCAGGGCCCATGTTACCTGACGCTGCAGCATCTGTCATTTATCTGCGGCAAGAAAGAAGTTATCAATGGAAAGACGGCTCAGATAAAAGGCAACTTGTGATTTCAGCTTTGTTCCATAGAATAAACAGACACATGCACGCTAAGGTGTATGTGCCCTACTCATATCATTGGGGTAGTTTTTCTCTGTTAGTAGCAATAAGCCCAGGGCTGTGTGTGCTACCCCCACCTTCTCCCCAAGTTTGCGAGTAGAGAAGCATATTTAAACTCTGAAACTTAAAGGTAAAAAATACCTTTGGACTATGCTGTTCCTATTAATTCCACTACTACTCATTGGAAATCCTGCTCTGTGCTATCCTCTGGTTCTTGCACTGATCTCACAGAAAAAGCAGGGGAGGAGGGAGTGGAAGGTAAAAACTAGCTGGGATATGTCGGTGCGTTTTTCCTGCCCTCCATGCTGCTCTGACAGAAAGGCAATTTGTCTTGCATGTTCCGTGATGTTTGAGGACTCTGGCAAACGTGCATGTTAAACAAGCCCCGTGCAGAATCTAAATACTATTCATTAAAAGAGAAAGTCCCAATGTGTTTATAGCAGCAGGCCAAAGCGCACAGCCTTCACTCCGGCAAAACTCCCATTGACGTCAGTGGGGCTTGTGCTTATGCAAAAAGTGCAGGATGCTGCCCTGTACCTTAGGGGGGAAAAAAAAAAGGAAAAAGAAAAAAGAAATGTGTGGTATTGAAAGGAGGATGTTGCTCTTGAAAATGTCTTGGAGCAAAGTGGTTAAGCAAAGCCTGTACAAACAGTGACTATAAATATTTTCCATTCTGTATGGCTCTTTAAACAGTTCCCTGCTGTAATGTCAGATGAGCTCAAAAATAAATAAATTGGAGAATCAGGAAGAGAGAGGGGTTGAGAATAAGAGGGGAACAAAAGCAAGCAAGCAAACAAACAAATTACATTGCAACCAATGATGAAACAAAAAAAAAAAACTCCTTTATTTTTGCAGCCAGGTATATTTCCTGGAGAAGAAACTATTTGGATTTTATGAAAGGCTGCTCCATGATAGGAGCCTCCTTTGAGGAAGAGCATTATGCATTGTTATCAGCATGGCATAATTTGACTGTTGACAAAGTATCTGTGGCAGTGAAAATGAAAGCAGTTAGAAGTGTGGCAGGTTGTAATCAAGAAGATGCTTAGCTGTGCAACGCTGCATCTTGAGCAGATTTGAATCAACATTGCCTTGAGGGGACAGACACACGTGCGCACGCACACACACAAACACACACACGAAGTCCATTAATTTTAAGTGGGAAAATTAGAGTGGCACTTGATGAAGTGAAATTTGACATACATTAATTGCTCCACAGCTCTACTAATTAGAGATTTTCAAATTCTTTTACTGCAGTCAGCCTGATGCCACATTGTCTTGCTGGACAGATAGTAAAATTGCAAATTTGGTTGATCAAGAAGTTGTACTTTGAGATATTGGACTCTGGCTCACTTGCTGCATATCATCATTTTCATAGGAAGGTTGGAGGTGTTGTGGGCTATGAGGGGCATTTGGGGAGAGAAAAAGTACAATAAAATTGTTCTTGATGAATAAGAATAAATGATTTAATAGAGCTTGTTTAAAAATGTTCAAGGAATGCAAGAAGTGGACAATAAAGAAATGGACTTGCAAATAAATCTTTAACCTTTGTTAAATCTGTATCTTGCATAATATTTAAAATACAATTGTGCTTATAATAAAGCCATTAAATTCAGTTTATTGTTTTCCACACATGTCGTTTGCAGTGTGGTACGTGAAGGCAAGGGGTGGGATTCAGGTTCCTGCATGTGTTTTGCCCTGACCTGAAAGGCAGCCTAGCAAGACCATTCCCTCCCTTAAACTTTGAACTGCAGTTAATTCATTAACATATTGAATTTTTTCAATTTTCCATTTTCTTGCAATAACAATATTAATGCCAGGGCCAAAGCCTGACTGGAGCTAAATTACTTGTTACCTGCTGGCATTTATTTATATGGCATTGAATTATAAAGCTTTGCTATTGTCATGCCTTGGGCGAATTGTTTATGACACCAGTAATAGGAGTAATTGTTATTGTTGAAATTACCTGTCAGCTACCCATAGCAGTGGCCCTTGTCCCACTGACAAATAGTGACAGGGGAGAGGGATCCTCCGCACGTCCTCCTGATGACTTCTCCTCTGATAATAAGGAGTGCAGGGCCTCTGATAATTTGCCTGTCACTGTTGAGTGCAGCTCAGAGAGAGTTGGCCAAATTGTTGTCATTCACTTTGACAAAGACAGCAAAATGCTCTGGAGCAGGAGGAGGATTATCAAAATAAATGAAAGCACTCATGCATCCTTTGTTTTGGGTTTTTTGGTGGGGTTTTTTTTTTCCCTCCCTCTATCCTCATTTGACTCCCTTTATGCCAGAGTTGTGAAAACAGGAACACATGCGACTTCAGAGGCAGCATGGAGGGGGGAGGCACATGGGACTAGAACAGGGACAATGACACAAGGGCTCATGCAATTTGCTTTCTGTTTTCCTGAAATGTTTTGGTTTCTAAATATAAATTTAATTTTTTATATTTTTTTTACCCCTAAGGTTATCTGTGTTTCAGCAGTTACTGACTGTCATTGCAAGAGAAAGGGTTGTGTTCCTATTGGGTGGATTTTATTTTATTTTATTTTATTTTAT
>NW_010200078.1:0-21174 GCF_000695765.1 Mesitornis unicolor | reverse complement strand
GAGGTTAATGGAGAAGTTGGGGTTAATATAGGGTGGAGAAGGAAGTATTTAATAAAAGCTTAGGGTAACAGCCTCCATTTAAATGATTATTGTTTTGCATGTCTCATTGTTTTTTTCCATTTCTTTCTCTATTTCCTTCTCATATCTGTTGAGTTTAAGTGAGGTCATACAGGCAGTGCAAGAGTAGTTGGTATTTGCTGCATTTCATTCTTGGCCTGTTAGGATAGTCCTGCAAAATCCTGTATTCTTTCTAATCGCCTATGTGATAATCCTTTTTTTCTGTTTTGCTTTGAAGTGTTGCAGTTTGTAATACTGAGAAAATGAGTAGGTGCTTTTCAGGTTTCTTCCTACCTGCAAGGATTTAGCTTTGATCATTTTAGTAGCTGGGTTGCAAGGGAAGTTGTTACATTCTGGTTATGTTCAGTGTCAGATTTTACTATGCTGTGATGGTACCGGCTGTTAAAAACTAGTCTTTTTTTGCCTCATCTTGTGAACTTTAAAAGAATTTTGTTGATCTTATTTCTAATATTCCAAGCTGAGGTGGTACCAGTTTGTATCGTCACTGCTCCACTGCTATATTTCTCAAAACCACAGCTGTAAAATACACAGATACGAGATCTTTTTCCACTTTTTTTTTCCTGCTTAAGGTGGAATAAAGCTCATTATCTGGCAATCATGGATTCCTTGGAAGATAAGATGATGAAAATAAAATTCCTGAAAGATGGTGAGCAGGGAGACAGTTGTCTCTTGTCACCCAGGGTGTGGTGCAGGCCATGCTGCCAAGACCCACCACCCAAACCTGCCATTCTTTCACCCAAAAGGTGCTGGGGATCCCCAGTGCCCAGTGGGAGGAATCCTGCCTTCCTGTTCTCAGCCTGGGGGCAACGGGACCATCTCTGGGAGATGCTTGGAGAGTCTCAGAGAAGCAGCACCTCGCTGGAGAGGTGTCGCACTGGCAGCACTTCTCAGCGCAAAATCAGCAGTGAAGCTGCTTCCTTAAAGGAGAACAGAGGGTCAGTCCCTGCAGGACTCTGCTATGATTGATTTTTAACTAGAATTTGGTTTTCTTCAAAACAAAAAAGCACCAAAAAACCCAAGCCTTTCCTCCTGTGCTTATCAATTATACTTCTCACTTTAACCTGTTCTTTTAATTTTGTTTCAGACTGTGTAACCCATGAGTCTTGTTTTCTTTCTTCCTTCCAGACAATCAAATTTTTGAATGATAATATAAGAAGAGGAATTGAGAATTACTATGATGATTTAGACTTCAAGAACATAATGGATTCTGTTCAAAAGCAGGTTTGGGGTTTTGGTTTTTGGTTTTTTTGGGCTTTTTTTCCTGAGACTAATTCAGTGCTGAGGTGTGGTAGGTCCTTGGTGATGGCTTTGAGTTTTTCCAGTGATGTGATAATCAAATTCTTACTGATGAGGGGGATGAGATCTCATGCGTCATCTGTTACGCGTCACTGAGGTCAGGGCTCCTCCAGCATCTCAACTGGCATTTGAAGCCCTCTAAATCACCAGAAGAAGCAGGGACAAAATGCATCTTTTGCTGCATTTGAAGCCCTCTAAATCACCAGAAGAAGTGGGGACTAAATGCATCTTTTGCCTTGGTAGGTGTGAGTTGGATGGTTAAGGCCAGATCCTGCAAACGTGTAGGCTTATAGAGGCCCCACAGCCAAAAGGCCAGATCCTGCAAACGTGTAGGCTTATATCTGGCCCCACAGCCAGATTCAGACAAATTCAGCCTAAATTTCATCCAAGTTCTTGCGCTCAGCATTTCTGCTGACTGATCCAAGACATTCAAAAGCATCCCGTTAACAGGAGGCACTGGATAAGGAGAAATTAGCTGGCAATTAGGCTGTTGGAACCTGGGCTGTTGTATTTTCACTTGAGGACACGTATTGAGCTCTTTAACAAGGTGGTTATTCAAAAGAAATGCCCATGGAAGCACATATACTTGTAATTAAAATTCAGAAATTGTGTTAAGCCCAGCTGAGCACATGTGAGCACATGAGCACGCTTAATGGCACATGTAGTTGACTCACAGCCTTCGTTTTTTTTAAGGCTGGTGTGTTGAAATGTTTATTGTATTATTGAAGGGTTCTGCCATACAGATCAGAGACTATAGAAGAAGCAGAAAACGTTCAGAAATGTGATGTCAGGGCCCATGTGATGTCAGTGGCCATGCCAAATAGTGATTTAAACCAAAAGTGAACTTAGGAAGTGATATGTATATTTTATGACATCGTTATGGAGATGGCAGCCTGCTTTGAAAAACAAAGTTAGCATGGAAAGTCTGTCAAAAGCAAACCATCCTGAGGAAATTTTGTCATTGGACTTCATAATGCTTTAAAGTTTCCATGCACTGCCCAAAATTATGTATGCGTACAGGGAATTTATATTTTAATGATTAAATAAACTGTTCCTTTTCCCTTTGACTTATTACAAATATTCACCTTATATTTTAAGCAATGTAAGCTTACAGTATCTGTCCAATTTAATTTCTACTACATTACACCCAAAATGTTTTGGTGAGGTTATTTTTATGCCTGATAGCAACTCTTTGACTTATTTAGAAATATTGTCACGATCCTTAAAAAAAATTGAAGAGTTGTATTACAACTCGAGATGGAGCAAACATAAAAACATTGCTTAATGATGTCCAGAACCGAAAGAATAATTTTTCAACTTGGAAAAGTTGGGAGGTGGAACTTATCACTGAGTACTTTGCCCTGACACCTTGATGAGTGATGGAAGGACACCACCTATATCTTTAATTCTTTTCAGTTGTATCTATACTATACATTCTATGATATACATGCTGATAAAATGATAGAATGGCTGGGTAGCTGGGTGCTTCTAGAATTTTTTTATTCTTACTTTGCTTTCTGCTTATTAGAAGAGTTTCTGATTTATTTTTTTTTTTCCTCTTTGCCGTTTGTGTTGTTTTTCCAGTTTAAGTGCTGTGGTGGGGAAGATTACAAAGATTGGTCACAAAACGTGTATCACAACTGCGCGGCGCCGGGACCGCTGGCCTGCGGGGTGCCTTACACTTGCTGTGTCACAAATAAGGTAAGTCCTGGCATCGCTGCTCTCTGCCAAGATGCTGGCACTCCCTTAAAAAGGTACCTTACTTGAGAAAGTTTTGGGGAAGAAGCGAAGGGAAATGGATCCATCAGGAATGATGGATCCATGGGTCTTGACAGCTTGAAAAGGAGAAAATAATGCATTAGATGTGGTGATGCTCTGTGTTACTGTCCCGCTACACAGTCCTAGAAACACAGAAGGGGTCTTGGGAGCTATTCTAACCTCATGGCTTGCCCAGACCAGGGCTGCCTAAACTTAAATTTTGCTGGTGTTTTCCCCAGGTTTGCTGCTTCAGCTTTGCTAAGAAGCCTGGGTCCTGATGGGTCCCATAGGTGGGAGCTAGAGTGATGTGCACCAGCTGCTGTGTGAATTAAAAACTAAACAGAATGACCCCATCATCCAGAAAAAAATAGATATGTGGGCAAATGACCTCAAACTTGGTGCATCCTTGTGGATGCAGGTCTAGACTGGAGCTGCTGCTCTGCCCTAACCAACCCATCCTTGAAAACTGCCTGCCTTGCCACCCTGTAAAACCCTCCCTGTCTGCTGGAGTCTGGGACAGTTTTATCAGCCCTCGATGAACTGGTATTAACTGGTGCTGGCAGCACTAGGAGCAGGCATTAAGTTCGACGTGTTTATTTTTCCATTTGAGGAATGGATGTAATGCTGAATTTGATAAAGAGCTATTCCTCAACTTTAAACCAGTATGGACACTCCCTGCCTCACTGGGTTTTGATCTTTGGTCTGAACATTAGGGAGAAACTGAGTATGTGTAAGAGCAGCCACAGTAGAGCTCATGATGGATAGCCTACTGGTGCCTGTTATGTGCTGCCCTTTCAATGTTTGCCTTGAGCGTGGCTGTTTAATTCAGAAAAGGGAAAATAAAGTCAATAATTGTGTCAGTAATCCTGCTAGGTTTCGCTGAGAAATGTGTATAATATGAAGGCGTTTATTACGTGTACTTACGCATTTTTTGTGTATGAGAGTCTGTTTAAATCTGTGCTGAGCTTTGATTTATCTTCAGAAAGCAAAGCTAAACAGTTATACTTTAAGTCTTAGGTGTTTGAGACTAAGAAAGTTGTGTATATGAAAATAGTATCTGCTGATTCACAGCTGCACTGAGCAGCAGAGCTCAGGATTTTGCCCTCATTTGATGGTAAATGAAGATAGAACTGGCTAGTAAAGAGCTTTTAGAGGTCATTCAAAATACTGCTTGTTCTTCTGTAGCTCTCATTTCTCTGTTGAAGTCTTATTTTAAAAGGTCAGGTGATGTGTGTAGAAATACAGGGTACTGCGAAGGCAAAGCACTGCAATAATCTGTCACGAATAATGCCAGGTGCCTTTTCAGCTGTGACACATATAATTGGACATGTGGATTTCAGATGCGACTTGCCAGGCAGGAATGTGCTAAAATAAAAACTTTTCCGACAAAAACAGGAAGAATATTCTCTGTATACTGTGTTGGCAACTGGGGAGGCTACTTGCAGCCAAAAGGTAGCTTGCAGAGCGTTAAGGTCAGGGAAGTTAACTGAAAGGTGGGGAGAAGCCCCAAGATAACAAGCGAATTTCTTATTTAAGGGTAGGCTGTTTGGTCTGTTAGAGCTCGTGGCTTTGCCACTCACGATGCCATCGATGTGCCTTGTGAAATCCCAGTGGTACGAACACGTAGTCGGCAGGACTAACGCTGTGGCTACCTTGGAAAAGAAAAAAAAAACCCAACCAGAAGATGCATAAATCTTGTGTGTTTGACAAATGCTTCCAAATACAGGCTGGTTTCTGTCCTGGAAAACTACAGATATGGTTTGTGATTACTCATTCACTTTGTAGTCATGGAAAACTCCCGCTAATGTCAGCGGTTGGATTCTGATCCTCTGAAAAAGCCCTGTGCTAAGATGAGCCAGGCTCATGTTGAGGGGGCTCTGAAGGGACTGTTTTCAAGTCAAAGTATTTATTGAAGACTTACACTGGCATAACAGATAAAAATTAGTCCACAAAGGCCTACAAACCTCGTTTCTAATGCATTTATCTCCACTGTTTACATTTCCTCGTGTCGCGATACCCTGTTAGCAAATGCTGTGTTTAAAATTAAAGGCTGTGACTGTGCTCCTTGTTGGCAAATATTTAGCTGATGGCTCTGTGTTTGCCTGATAGGCTCAAGCATTTTGTAAATGTGAAGTCTCTCGCAGCAGACGCAGCAACACACTGATGCCTGGTTTTGCAGACTTTCACTTCCAAGAGCATTTATTAGCTGTGGTTGATAGACGGGTGCTTGTTATATTTCCCCAGCAGACCTCTATTTTAGGAGTGTGCCCAACCTTGTTTGTCAGCCAGCTGTGAGTTCAAAGTGAGAGCACTCTTTGGGTGCTTATAAACTTGACCCTGGCTGGTGTTTTTGCCATTTTGTAGCATCCAGCTTCCTCCCAACTTTTGCAAACATCCCTCTTCCTCCTTGTGCAGGTGACCTGGGAACCCCAACCCCGCTCAGAGGCCACCAGCGTTTAGAAATCCTGTCTTTACATCTCATCTTAATTTGGTGGGAGGGGATATCAATACAGTAGAGTTTGCTTTACCATCTTTCTCTCATTTATGTATTCTCATATTCCTCCATGTCTTTGGCTTTGTTCATTGCTTCATTTGATGCCGGTGGGCTTTACATTGGCAGATTTGTGAGTGGTCAGTAGTATTTTCATGTTAGCTTTGCCAAGACAGGTAGAGCTTCAGGACTCAAGCAAAATATTAAATGGCTACAGAAAATGCATTCGTAGTCTGTGATGAGTGCATGCACTCAGTCTTTTTTTAAATAGATGAATTTTATATTCATATATATAATGATGTATAAAAATATATTAGGTTATAAGAAATTGGTCTTGTAAAATTTTCATGTAAGCATTCATAGTATTGGACGTTATTTGAATTTTAGATGTTTCTGAACTTAAATTTGTCATAGTGATGGTACGATGGCTGTGTTAATCCCTGGTTTTCTTAATAAGATGTGTTATTAAGGCCCAAAAATTAAACCCAGCTGTTCATACTGTGCAAAGAGCTGTGGCTTACAGCTCTGTTGTAGCTGGCTTTGGTTTCTGTTGCCATGCTGGATTTTTGGATAGATATGGTTCAAATGTCTTGTGTCATGACACAGTGGCAATGCTGATTTCTCTAAAATCATGTAGAGCTAAAAATACCTCTAAAAATCTGAATCTGACCATGGGACTGCTGGGAAGAAATTGTTGTTGGACTGAGGAGTAACCCTCGTTGTTGCTCTTATGTGAGCTGGGTGAACACAAGAGGAGTAGTAATATATTTTTTTGTGATTTTTGCTTTCTGCTATAGTTTATATTTGTTGCTTTCTTTTCAGACAGCCCTTATCAACACTATGTGCGGATACAAAACCATTGACAAAGAGGTAACGTAACCAGTGTTCACCCTGTCATGGCAAAAGGTGGTACTTTTTTTTGTTTCAGTTATAAAATTGTCTTCTGCATACTTAAATCTGCCAGGCAGTTAAATCAGCAATTTAAATTATTTTATCTGGAATAACTTTCATATATTAAAAAAAAATGAATCATGTTTGGTTGTGGTATCCTCCCTACTTTGTATCTTCTATGATTCCTTGTTTGATGTGCTTGAAGCACGTCTTCCCAAAGCTCATCCACCTTATGCTGATTGCACAATCAATACAAAGAAAGATGCTCCAATACTTTAGAGTAGTGATTTGAGTTGGGGAAAACTTTTAATACTTAAAGCCAAAGTTTCTCACTGAGTAAAATCGGTTTTGGTAAAGCCAACTTAGCTGTTTCTATGTATGAGAGCATATTTTAGTTTTAAGGCTGTAACAGTTATTCTTGGAAGAGGAGTAGGATTTCCTGGGTTGTGTTCACAGCCCTCTCTTCTCTCTAGGAGCAGAATGGGGCCTTTTCCTTCCTCAGTCGTCCCTATTGGGAATAGCCCCAGTGACTCCAGAGTAGAGACTGCACTAATTGTGAAGTGATTAAGCAGTGAAATCAGTAATTGGATCTTCCGAGTTCTCCACTCCTGGCTTTGGAGAGCTGGTGCGGGGGGTTGATCTAAAAAGGCCGTGCTCCCCAGCCCATTTGAGGCACTTGGCGTACAATGCCAGCTTCAGTTGTTGGTTTTGGGGATTACCGGTTATCTTTACATATGACCTGTCTTCATTTAGATTCATTGATTTATGGCTTAATCACCTAAATGTTCCAGCCTGGCTCTAATGCCCAAAGCACTTAAGCATATGCTTAACTTTACCCCATTCATCTGCTTAGGACCCTTTGCAGCCTCAAGTGCTTTCTATATTATGGGTTGGGGTCATGGTGCAGCACAGCTTGCAGGACTGAATCTGAAATCCTCTTGCTCCTGCCCTTTTTAGGTTCTGTTGCAAAGAACTTGGTCTGTCATTTCTGTTTTTCCACTGCTGTACTTTCAACTTGGAAGCAGAGGTAAAAGCTAAAGAGAGACTTCTCTGCTTTCCAAATGGTCTAAAATGAGAATCGGATGCATTTCTTTTAGAGAAGTAGTTGCAAAAAAAGGTTTTAAAAAATTAGGTAACTTGTTCAGGTATGGAACAACTGAAAAACAATCAGAAGAATTAGTGATGTCAAATTCAGTGGGTTTAAAGAGATGGGAAGGAGGACTAAATTTGCCTTCCTGAAATTTGAATTGTCATGTTTTACTGTACCGTACTGCCTGTTTGAATGTCTGCTCTGTTATTTTGCAGCGCTTGAGTGTTCAGCATGTTATATATGTTCGTGGATGCACGAATGCCGTGCTTATTTGGTTTTTGGACAACTACAGCATCATGGCGGGCGTGCTGCTCGGCATATTGCTACCCCAGGTAAGAAGTGGCCAGTGCATTACCCATTAAAAGGAGTATCTAATTTGTTGCTACAGTATGCAAAATCCTATTGAGGTATATTTATTGTTTTTATTTAAATTTGATCTAACTGATAAGCTGAGGTGGCATTCCAGGAGTTTAGTAGCATTGCTGTGACACATTGCAGGATTTGGTGGGTTAATTTGGTTTTCCTTGGTTTTTCTGAGCTCTCTCCTCCCCATAGCTGCATCCACTGAGACTTTCTAATGCTCCGGGGTGGTAATTCTGCTGTATTAGCTCCTCACAGAAATGATCCATTTATACCCCTACGTGTAGAGAATAGCAGTATGAGTTTCTCTCTGTATATATGCCACATCCATGTATTCAACGTATGTATACATGATTTGTAAAAACAGCTGTGAGAAGCATTGAATAGGCAGTATTTGATCTCTGACTAGAGATGCCCCTTTCTTTTGCAGTTCCTGGGCGTGTTGCTATCCTTGCTTTACATAACTCGGGTGGAAGATATCATCACAGAGCACAAGCTGAGTGAACGACTGTTTGAAGAAGGGGGGCAGAGATCTGCCTCTGAGTTTGCTGAAGCTGGCTGCTGCATGTGCTACCCAGGGTGACTTTGGAAACCTCACATACGGTTCAAAAAAAGGCAAATCCACCTGTTCTGGTTTGTGCTGACCATTATAGACTTGCAGGTGTAATGAATCAGCCGCCAGACCAGCATTGGGTCGGCAGTGCACCAATACTGCCCTAGCCTTGTTGCTCCTGGTGTGTCTGCAATCAGAGGCGTACCGGAAAGGCTCTGTGCTGCTGACAACGTTGCTGTGGTATTGTGATGCTGCTGGAAGGTGGGCTTGTTGATAATTAGATCTTTTTTGAGTGATTACTGAGTGATATGCAGCTGGGAAAACTGTTCTGGCAAGATCTGAAGGTAGATTTCTAGGAAGAGCCTTTGTGTCTTGGGATGTCGTGTTTAAATGTTTCTCCTTTCCAACTTTATTTTCTTACTCCTTCCAAAAAGATTTCTTACTGATCAACATGATGAATATTAAACATGTGTTTAATAATTTTTTTTATTCTAATCTTGATGAATTTACTGACAATAATGGATGTGATGCTGAACACTTTCATTGCTCAGTCTTTTGTGCCTTTTAATAATGGGACAAATGCCAATGTCAAAGCAGTCAGGTAATGCTTGATATATTTTTTAATGTGATTTATTACTATCTGGATTTTGTATAAACTTACAGGATGTTTGAATCTTGTACGTACTGTATTTTTCTTCTTTAGTGAATTAACTAGGTAATTTATGATTTTCTTGTTTTTTGACATTCTGTATGTTGAGATGTTTCTAAATTTTATTCTTCTTGTCAAAATAAAAACAAGAAGTTTTTTTTTTAAAAAAAACAACACAAAAACCCGGAAATATTTTGTTTACAATACTTTTTATTTTCTTATCTAGGTTAAGCCTGTCCCTCAAATGCTGAATCAAAAGGTAGAAATACCTTGGGCTGTGATTCTGGCTTGGGTGCTGACTTGCGTGGGGTTTTGGACAGCCACTGAAGGTCTGTGCTTCGTTTGCTCCTCTTAGTGAATTGGAGACAATACTTGGGAAGTCACTGAGAGCTTGGGGCAGGGGGTTCTTGTTTGTTTCTCCTGAGTATTTCTCTGCAGTGTTTCCAGCCCAGCCAGGCTTGCAGGCAAAATGCAAGACCTCATTATCGTGATGCTTCAAATAAACAAATTCAGGATGAGAGTAAAGCGGGTTTGGTTTATATCTTGTCTTTGTGAATCTTTTTTTTTTTTCTAACTTTCTGCTAAGCCACACAGAGGAATATCTGATATTCTTTCCTTGCTGCTTTCCTTCTGCCTTTTTTAAATATTTTTTTTTGTCCTGGATGTGTTGTCTGCTTTCTTCAATACTCAGTGTTTGCTGCTTAGCTCTCTTCCTCCACTGAGTATTTCTGAGGAAGCTTTGTGTGTTTCCAGGAGCTAAAAAATACCTCATCCAGTTCTTCAGTGCTTTCGATGGTGTCTAGGGATGGAGATCCCACAGTGTTATTGAGCCCACCATCCACAGTGCACGGTTATTTCCTACACAGCACACTGTAGCATTGGGTCTCATGCACAGTTGCATATTTAATTGCTCCATATCGTCGTCCCCTGAATTTTCCTGGTCTCTGTTCTGAATAATGTATTTCGGTAAATTAAGAAGCAACGTCTGCTTTAAGGCTGGATTTGTGTACAAAGAGACAGAGGAGGGGGTAAATTAAAGGGACTGAACTGACTGCTGGTGAGAGAGAGGAAGATTGAAGCTGAAACTGGTTTATTGTGGAGAGTGGGCTGGGAAAATGGGACCTGAAATCATCAAGAGCTGAGGTGTTGCCAGAGGCAGAGTCATGCCCTGGCCTTTACCAGGAGGGGCCTAATGCTTGAATTTGAGGTGACAGAAAGGCTGTACTGAATTGTGAAGGAGGTGACAAAGGTAATTTTTCTTTCTTTACTAATAATGTCTTATGAATGTTGTGGAGGTTTGAAGTACAAGATATCTGGGAAAGCAGGAGGTGACAGAGGTGTGGTTAAAATTTGGGTGGTTTAAATAGAACAGGGAGAGTATTTGAGGATACCAGGGAGCAAGGAAATCTGTGGGCTACACTAGATTTTCAACAATCCTCAGTGCTCTCTGTCATATGTTTGAGGGGGTCTCACCTGACAATCATGGACTAAACTTGTGTGACTTTGTTTAATAAATGATTCAAATACTATGACCCTTCTTCTCATTCCCTTTCAGATCTGAGGAAATTAACGCTTTACTTCACAGGTTCATGGTGACCTGAGGGAAGGATGGTGCTGATCAGGAGGTGGCTGGAGGAGAGGGAGGCAGCAGCCCTGTGCTCAACTGCCCCCAGGCACCTGAGCTGTGGGAGACGATGGGGAGACTGCGATGGGGTGGTGAATTTGCTCTTAAATGTGAGGCTTGGCTCTTCTCAACATGCTATGCTAATGTCTCATTAGTAGATTGATTTTTTTGAATGGGTTTGCAGTGTACACAAGGTGTTTTGTGTGCTTATGAGTAGCTCGTTTTATCCTGAGCCGCTGAGCCCACAGGGATGTGATCTGTCCTGCACCATTTGTCCGTGTGAGCCAGGTCTGGAGGGGATGTGGTTTGGCGTTAGTGAAGCTGCGGCTCATCTCTGGCTGGTGCTCCACACCCATCACTGACGCAACTGCTCGTATTTTCTTTTTAAATATGCTCATTGCTGTGCCCATGAGCAAATCAGCTGGAAGCATATGAAGAGCCAGACTCCAAATGTTGTTCTAATCTAATTTTTGCATTTGGCTGTAAGTGAAAACCACTGCGGCCACACTAGCAAATATAATCTGGGCTTTTACAGACAACAGAGAGGAAAGATGATTTTAAAACAAGTGAAGAACGCTTCTTTGTTATCAAGCTGCTTGTTAACAGAGCACATGTGGGAGATGTAATGGTTGGAGGCCATCTTGGGCATAGTGATAATGAAATAATGGAGTTTTTGATTCTCAGAGAAGTCAGGAGAGGGGTTAGCAGAACTGCCACCTTGGACTTCCATAGAGCAGACTTTGGTCTGTTCAGGAGACTGATTGGTAGAGTCTCCTGGGAGGCTGTCCTGACTCCAAAAGGAGTCCAGGAAGGGTGGGCACTATTCAAGAAGGAAGTCTTAAAGGTGCAGGAACAGGCCATCCCCACATCCCAAAAGACGGCCTGGCGAGGTAGAAGACTGGCCTGGCTGAACAGAGAGCTTTGGCTGGAACTCAGGAACGAAAGGAGAGTTTATGGCCATTGGAAAAGGGGGCAGGCCACTTGGAGGGACTTCAAAGACACAGTGAAGCTATGTAGGGAGAAAATTAGAAGGACCAAAGCCCGACTAGAACTCAATCTTGCCATGACTGTGAAAGAAAATAAAAATGCTTTTGTAAATACATGAACAACAAAAGGACAACTAGGAAGAATCTTCCTCCTTTATTGGATGCAGGGGAAAGCACAGTGACTAAGGATGAGGAAAAGGCTGATGTACTTAATGCCTTCTTTGCTTCAGTCTTTAGTAGCAGAACTAATTGTTTGCTGGGTACTCAGCTCCTTGAGGTGGAAGACAGGGATGGGGAACAGAATGAGACCACCATAATCCAAGAGGAAATGGTTAGTGACCTGCTGCACCACCTAGACATACACAAGCCAGAGGGGTTACACCTGAGAGTGCTGAAGGAGTTGGCGGATGTGCTCACCAAGCCATTCTTTGTAATTCATCAGCGGTCCTGGCTAATGGGGGAGGTCCCAGTGGACTGCAAATGAACAAATGTGACAACCATCTACAAGAAGGCCCAGAAGGAATGTCCAGGAAACCGCAGACCTGTCAGTCTGACCTTGGTGCCAACAAATCATCATGAGTTCCACTACACACTATTTATGGGACAGTGAGATGATCAGGCCCAGTAAACGTGGGTTCCTGAAGGTCAGGTCTTGCTTAACAAACCCGATCTCCTTCTATGGCAAGGTGACCTGCTTGGTGGATGAGGGAAAGGCTGTGGATGTTGTTTACCTGGACTTCAGTAGAGCCTTCAATACTGTTCCCCACAGCATTCTCATGAACAAACTGGTTGTCTAAGCCTTGGATGGGTGTACACTCTGCTCGATCAAACACTGGCTGGATGGCTGGGCCCAGAGGATTGTGGTGAATGAAGTTAAATCCAGTTGGTGGCTGGTCACAAGTGGTGTTCCCCAGGGCTCAGTGTTTGGGGCCACTCTTGTTTAACATCTTTTTCAATTATCTGGTTGGAAGGGATTTAGTGCTTTCTCAGTAAGTTTGCAGATGATGCCAAGTTAGGTGGAGTGTTGTTCTGCTTGATGGTAGGAAGGCTCTGCAGAGGGACCTGGACAGGCTGGATTGATAGACTGAGGCCAATTGTATGGGCTTCAACAAGGCCAAGTGCTGAGTACTGCCCTTGGGTCACAACAACCCTGTGCAGCACTACAGGCTTGGGGAAGAGTGGCGGAAGAGTGGCTGGAGAGCGGCCTGGTAGAAAAGGACTTGGGGCTATTGATTGATAGCTGACTGAACACAAGCCAGCAGTGTGCCCGGGTGGCCAAGAAGGCCAATGGCATCCTGGCCTGCATTGGGAATAGTATAGCAAGCAGCACTAGAGAAGTGATTGTCTCATTGTACTTGGCACTGGTGAGGCCACACCTTGACTACTGTGTTCAGTTTTGGGTGCCACTGTATAAGAAAGACATTGAGGTCCTGGAGAGGGTCCAAAGAAGGGCGACAAAGCTGGTGAAGGGTCGTGAAAATAAGTCTTATGAGAAGCAGCTGAAGGACTTCGGGTTTTTCAGTCTGAAGAAAAGGAGGCTGAAGGGAGACTTTATCACTCTCTACAACTACCTGAAAGGAGGTTGTAGCAGGGTGGGTGTGGGTCTCTTCTCTCAAGTTACAACCAATAGGACAAGAGGAAATGGTCTCAAGTTATGCCAGGGGAGGTTTAGGTTAGACATTAGGATAACATTTACACTGGAAGGGTTATCAAAGACTGAAACAGACTGCCCAAGGAAGTGGTGAAATAACCATCCTTGGATGCATTTAAAAGCCATCTCGATATGGTGCTCAGGGACATGGTTTAGAAGTGGGCATGGTAGAGTTAGTTAATGGTTGGACTTGATGATTTTAAAGGTCTTTTCCAACCATAATGGTTCTGTGATTCTGTGCTGATCTAATTCAATCCCTGCCTTCCTGGCAGAAGCAGCCACAGCTGGGCCACTCCTTGCAGATGCATCCATAAACCTGCTCTTAAAAAATGCCTCTTGCTTTCTGTTTAAAAGACTGAGGCAACTCTGCAAAATCCTAGAATTGTTATGGGACTTTGTGTGTGTGTAATTTTAAAGTGCTCTGAAAACTGTGACCTTCCCATCGTTCATCCTCTGAGTGCTCCTGCCTTCCCCATACCCTGCAATGCCCTGCCCTCCTTGGATGTTGGGCAGCTGTTTCTGCTCCCTGCCTGCAAAAATCACCCCTGCCAGTCCTTGCTGCCTGGTGGCTGCGTTGTCTCTCTTCTGCCTGCATCCTGGTGCTTTTCAGCCTGACCTGGAGCAGGCTGCCTGTACAATGACCGGGAAAACAAAGAGTTGCAACAACTCCTCAGTGCTGGCTGCCTGCCGAGCTTCTGGGCAAGATACCCAATTTAACCACTCTCCCTCCCCTGCGGGTTTAGGAAGTGGGGTCATTGCGCCGCTTCAGCAACTTGGAGGGGTTTTGCACTGAGAATCATGCACCATTTAGCTAGTAATAGAGATTTACCTTTGTATTTCAAATAATTATGGACCATCCAGGCATGGTCTTGGCAGGGCACTTGGGTGATGCATGCTGG
This sequence comes from Mesitornis unicolor, assembly GCF_000695765.1. Taxonomy (NCBI): domain Eukaryota; kingdom Metazoa; phylum Chordata; class Aves; order Mesitornithiformes; family Mesitornithidae; genus Mesitornis; species Mesitornis unicolor. Next base: position 6,848 of record NW_010200078.1, on the reverse strand, counting down.
CAAGCTGAGGGCCTGGCTGGAGCATCACACATGGTATGTGCTGTACGATGGTGCGACACGATAAAAATATTTAATTAGCGCAGTTACTGAGGAAACTGCTGAGCAGCTCTCCCTCTGGTGGTGTGGGCATGCCATATCGCAAGGTGCTCAAATCTCTGCTCGCTGTGAATTAAATCTCTGATTGGCTTGTCGGTACAGCACTGGAGTTTCTCCGGTGATCCCATCCCCTGCACTGCTTTGAGAAGCCCCCTTATGTGAACACAGCTTCCGCAGGCTTCATCGCCCCCAGAAGCTGGAAATCCCTTGTTAGTCCCAAACATCTGCAGCAATTAGCTTCTCTTCGTGAGGCAGAGAGAGGCACTTGGGGTACAGCTGCTCATTACAACCTGACCTGGAAAACCAGTCTTGGAGGCGGGATGAGCTGATTTCCTTCTGATGGGGGGGAAAAAAAAACAATCAGTGTTTAAGACCTAAAAATCATTTAGCTAAAAGTTATTTTGCAGATTTGTATTCCTAAGGCCCTTTCTTCACTAGGATTTCACAGTACTCATGACTTTTCTGTACAAGCTGATTATTAAAAGGTGCTTTTGTGGGTTCAGAAATTGCTTTTTGGTAAGAAATAATCTGGTGGGTGCTCCTGCTCTCCAGGATCCTTTATGCTCCACTGGGCTAGGGGGGATCAGGTCAACCCTGAGGACATCAGTGGCATATGAAGTTGCTTTGGGTTTACATCCTCGTTTGATGTCTATACCTTTCTGGGGAGAGAGGGCAGCACTCTGTACTAGTGAGAGCAACACTGCTGTTTAACTTGTCAAAATCATGTTTTGTCCACCATATTGCTTAAAACTGACCCAGCCCCAGTCTGTTTTTGCATTCGGGATGGGAGTACTGCTTTCTTTTGGATTTGGCTCCTGACCTGAAGTCTGTCTCTGCAGCTGCAAGGGCTAAAATTTCACCTTGCAGCAGCGATAAGAGCCCTCAGCAAAGGCAGCTGTTAAATCCCCTCAGATAAGTGGATGTCCTGCCTGTCTTCAGTGTGTTCCCTTGAAGGAGTTACTTTTTCTTAAATGGCAAGTTTTTTCATTGATGAAGCAGCAGAGGTAGGTGAAAGCTGCTGTTCTGGAAAGGAGAGAAGGAGAAGGGCTGATTTGCCTGAGACATGCACAACAGGGCAAAGCCATCTCATGCTTCTGGGTGTTGGGTACCGGTTTGCAGCTCACCCATCATGGTACTCAGCCCTCCCTGGAGGTTTCTTGTGGGTCAGCACCATGGGTGGGGGTGTCACTGCCTGCAGCAGGTTTTGGGGATGGGGAGGCTTTGCCTGGGGAAGCAAAAGGAGCTGCTGGCACCGGCTGGGCATCGCTCACTGCAGCGCTTCCAGGGTGCTCTGTGACCACCCACAGTGGGAACCAAATGAGGCTGATCTCTTGGCTGGAGCAAAGCAGAGCAGCATCGTCTCCTCTCACTTGAGGCTACAGCTTGCTGGATTAAAATAAGTGTAACAACGCCTTGGGGGTTGGGGGGTGTTGGACAGTGCTGGGACAAACCCGCTGACTGAAGGGCAAGAGCCTGGGGGAAAATGGGCTGGGTGTTGGTCTGGCAGGTGCCTGACAGAGGAAGGAGCAATCCGTGTGTTCCCTGGAGCTACGAGCAGGCTCTGGCAAAGCAGTTGAGCTGCTGGAGCTTCTTGGAGAAGCTTGTGTGCAGAGCTTTGAAGTTTCTGGGGTTTTTTTCAGGTGTAGCTGGGTTTTGCTGACTGGGACAGCTGCCACCTCCCCATCTTTTCCAGAGGGGGTGTTGGAAGCTCACTGGTGCCATGGAACACACTCCTTTGCTGGGATGGGTAACTGTGAATTCAAAGGGCTTCATGCCATTGCTGGAAAAGGTGCCTGTGTCATAGGAGTGGTGCAAAAGTTGCCCGAAGCTCAGCTGCAGGCTGTGGTGAGTCAAGGAACACGGTCCTCTGGGGACTGGCCAAGCCCATGGCAGAAGGGGAGAAGATGCAGGTAAGGAACATATGTGTGAGCTCTGAAAGCCTCAACCCTTCTGATCACAAGAGTAGGGATCCTGCGATGAGGTGTCACTCAACTCAAAGCCTTTGCTGCTGGTGCTCGTGGCGAGTTGGGCAGCTGTCTCGCTGGAGTTGGGTGTTTGTAACGCTGCTGTCAGGAGATGCCTTTGCCACTCTTGGGTTTTCTCCTCGCCCTGTCTTCGCAGCGAGGGTCTGTGCAGCTGCAAGCACTCCTGGCTCATCTCAAGGCACCCAAGATGATGGTGATGACTTCCAGCCCCCTGGCTTGCCACAGCATCACATGGATCCCAGTCTTGATGTAGCTTTGCTGGCTTGTTTTTCTTGTACAACAGCATTGCTAAACATGGCACTGAACAGGATTGCTGCTGCTAATGGTGCTCACAGCCCTTCCAGGATCCTTCTCCCTGTGTGGGGGGCTGGGAGATGCATAGGTGCAGCTTTGGGAAGGTTTCTGTCCCAGCAAGAAGGGCAGACACTGGTGCTGTGCCCCTGCTTGCCTGAGCTGAGACCATGGCTCAGGTAAAAGTGGTCCATGTCCTGATGGTTCCCAGCTTCCTGGCATTTGGTGTCTCCTAAAATAGTGTTCGTCTTCCAGGAAAGTGAGGTGAAATGTCCAAGGTCCCCAAAACAGCTCAGTCTCTGGGTTTAGTTCAGTTTCCAGCTGGCTGTTAGCTTGTTTGCGTATAAGATGTATTTGTGCCATTGAAAGCATCCAATCCACCTGAGGAAATGGACTTTGTAAGAAATACTTATGATCTCAGCTTGGGAGGGGGTATGTGTGCGTCATGGGTTCATCCTGCAGCCCCAATCCCAGAAGCAGGGACAAAGGGACCAGGATGGATGGGATATGCCTTTTGAGCATCCCATGATGAGCAGCCCCATTGCCCGGCAGTGGAAGGAGAGGCCGTCAGTGTCTGTGAGGCAGCTGGAACACCCCTGCCACACCTCACCCTGCCTTCCCACCCCCAGTGCCCCCTGAACAGAGCAGGATGCAGCCCAGCCGCCCCCAGCCCGGCAGCAGCGGCGGCGGCATGCCAGTCCCCCACCCCAATTATTGCTGGGTGTCAAAAAAGACATTGAAAAGCAAGGAGAGCTGTGAAGAGGGTCACTTTAGTGGTTCTTTCTCTCTTCTTTCTTTTTTTTTTTCCCCCGAGAAGGAAGTTAGAAAAGCAGAGCCCTCAAAGCTGCATTGAAAGGGTGACAGAGACAGGATAATGCATAAGACGGAGGGAAGGAATCTCAGAGCACTCGCCACGGTGTTTTAATGATCTGTTAACAATTACCCCTTTCAGGGGAGAACATATGGTAGATGGTTTGCTTAAAAAAAAAAAGGACAAAAAAGAAAAAAGAAATTACTTCAGAAACTTAAATGATGGTGGAAAATGGTGGGGACTGCAGTGAAGAGCTGGGGGAGGGAGGTGTAGCCCTCAGGATGAGGGGATGTTGGATGATGTGACCCTGAGCACGTGGGCTTTGCCGGAGCCAGAGACCTCTGAAAGGTGCTGGTACCCAGGAGCTGCCGAAGGTGGCTAGGGCAGGGTGCCTGAAGGAGCTATAGTAGGTTTGAAGAAATGTAGTAACAAAGAAAAGTGATAAGAGCACTGATAAAACCCAGAAAGCTGCTGGGACCCTGGGACATGTGCATGCACACTGGGGAGGCAGCCCCATGCCTCCCAAGCGCCACTGCTGTACCATCAACCTGCAGCAAGGTTGAGACCCAGCTCAGACCCTTGGACGGCTTCAAAGGGCTTGGTGGTGCTTCACAGGACTGCTGGGGATGACCTCCATCCCCAAGGGGTTTTGTGGGTGAGAACCCCATCCCTGCGGGCTGCTAGGGCTGGCTGCATGGGCAGGGCTGGTATGGAGCTGGTGCTCCTGTCGCTGTGGTTTGGGACTGGTGTAGCCACAGAAATTGCTAAAATGCTTTGGGTGCCCTGAGGTGGGTAAATGCTTTGAGGTTTCCCTGCTGTTACCTGCCCTGAGATCATGAACCTCCCCAGGTTCATGATACACCTTGGCTTAGGGAAGAGAATGGTCCCTTCTGAATTTAAAGTTTTCTCCTCAGTAATACAGGGCAAGCAAAGGCTCCAATTTAAAGTCTGGGAACTCTGCAGATGGGTCCTGATGCTGGATGAAGAGTTTGGAGAGCTGTACCAGCATTGGGAGCTGGGGTGGGGTGTGTGCAGATGGGTAGGGATAGCTGGGGAGAGCTGGGATAGAGTGCCAAGGCTGCCTGGTAGGGACACCAGCACAAGGCATGCCAGAAGAGGGGCATGGTGACATGGGGATGGGAGCAAGGGGATGGCGAGGCTGAGACAGAGGAAGGTGGGAGAGAAAGAATGCTTCTTTCTGAGACTGGAAGAAGGAAGGAGATGGGGCTGGTGCATGGATGGTTGGGGAGGGGATGAGGTCATGCACCTGGAAGTGTAGGCAGGTGAGCTATGGCAGCTGGCATTGCTTGCGTTGGTGTGGGGGCTGCAACCACATTCAACCCCCTGGGATGGTCGGTACCAGAACTGTCATCACAACACGGTGGGCTGCCAGATGTGTATGACAGAGCTGGGAACAGCACTGGGAGGAGTGTGAGTTGGTCCTGGGCAGGTCATGGGGCCAGTGGGCAAAATATCTGCACCAGATCTTCACGACTCACATCCCTCCTGTCAGCAGTGACTCAGCTTGAGCAGTGACCCCAGCACTATGCTGGGCACATCGCCTGGCAGTGGTAGTGATCTGGTAGCAACATCAGTTTGCAAAAGAAGGGTCAAAACCCCTACATCTTGCTCTGTCTCATGTTGAGGGCTTTGATGAAGCTCTAGAGAGGAGTTAGTGGTGTGTGAATCCCTCGGGACAGAGGTTTCCAGGCCAGGGGAATTTCCTTCCAGACTCTTGGCTTTTATCAACGTTTGTACTTCTCAAAAGCAAGTTCTGGTGCCTTCTGGCATGTCCAAAGTTTGACCAGTGGAGCCTCTAAATCAGAGAGGAAAGCACATCTTTATTTTTGGAGATTGGGAAGCACTGCCTGTCTGTTTGATGGGCAGTCAGGGGGTGACAAGTTTCAGAGCAAGCCAATATAACCAGCCCACACCTCTTACAACCTTACAACCGTGCACCAAAATACCAGAAGTTAGATTTTTGCCATTACGGGAGAGACATGCCAATCAGGAAGATGGCAATTTGAGATCAGCATATCCATGATCCATGACTGTGGTGGCCAAAGGAGGGTTGATGCAAATGGATACTGAAGTCTCAAGTCTGTCTGGTCCAACTGGTAGCTGAAGATGACCCCTGACTGATGGTGAAGTCCAAGTGCTGGAGATATCCTGCCATGAAAATTTCCTCCTTTTGAATTGTAGCTGTGGAGACAGTAATCTTCTAATGACAGTTATTATTTAAGATTTCTGTGCAGGCAGATATACAAGTATGGGCTTACTCTGGGCCACTGGGGCTGCCAAGGAGTTAAAAATGGACATCATCTTCAATGCCAGTTAAGCCACCATTGTGTTTCATTCAAACATTAGAGGAATGTTGTGGTGGTGGTGGTGGTGGCTTCTGTAATATCTTGCCAGAAACTTCTTGTGAAGCTTAAAGTACTTGGAAAACCCGAATGAGAGAGTGTGCTGGGTGTGTGACCCATCCTGCCTGCCCAGGCTGTCATCAGGGTAGAGGAGAAAACCACTTTCTGGCAGGTGAAACTTGCTGTAAGAGGAGAGGGGAGCAAGCCTGGCACAGCTGGGAATGACAGGAGACAACCAACTCCCAGAGAGGTGAGGACCATCATTTCCTACCTGGACAGATACTCAGACGGTTAATAGATACTTTAAGGTAACAGTTTTCACAGCAGCCACTTGTAGGCATCCCAGCATAGTATCCAACTGACCCTTTTGTACTTCGTATTTGCTTCCTACTTTTTCTTTCTATGGTATTTTTTTTCCTTTCCTTTCCTCTCTCCAATCCAGAGATATTCCAGGTTTTTGCTGTGCTCAAGATTGTCACATTTTGACTCAAAATGTGTTTCAGTGTCAGAACAGCTGCCTGCTCTTGCAGCCTTATGAAGTCATCTCCTATCAGACTGTGTTTTAAGGGTACATAAGCATGGAGAGAGGTTATTGTAGAATGGGATTATGATGAATGTTCTTCCAGTGTAGAACCACACTGGAAACTCTTGGGCTTTCTTTCCTCTGTGTACTATCAGGGCTTCTCTTCTGATACAGTGATAGCATCCCTCACTCCAGGGCTTGGTTGGGCTATTCCCGCCCCTGAGTAGCCTCAGCCCCCAGCCCTGGTCAGAGCCTGTGAGGTGCAGAGCCCAACTCCCAGTGGGACTGGAGGAAAACCCGTAATCTCTGCCATGGATCAGGCCTTTGAGGCAGATTTCTGCTGCACAGAGATGGCTAGGGCTGCAGGATGGTTATGGAGGGGATGGGTATTTGCAGCTGGTGGGATTTGTGCCGGTGCTGTCCATGGCAGAAAGAGGATCTAACCTTAGAGAGCTGTTTCTCCTTGCACAGCCCCTTCTGCCTTGAGCAGAGCTCACTGTGCCTCCTCAGGGAGGGACACCCAAAGACGGGACATCCTTGCCAGTGGCCCTGGCCCATATCAGAGAGAGCTGTTGATAACCAAGCCCTCAGTGTGTGTACCAGTTGCTCTGGACTCTGTCTTGTGCCAGACTCCGGCCACAAAAGGCAGGAAGATTTACAGTGGCGAAATGGGCTTTGCCATCCCTTTCCCAAGCAGCCTTTACCGCTCTGCTCGTTCCGGGCTCCGAGGCAGGGGGGACACACCTGCTCAGCTCCCTCCGAGTAATTAATGATTTCCC
>NW_010200077.1:0-8642 GCF_000695765.1 Mesitornis unicolor | reverse complement strand
TAATATTTTGGTTTTCAGTTAACTAGAAGCATTTGAATTAATATAAATTAACAACAATTTAGGTAAAAGCATCTGCTGTAGGCATTGGTCTTAATTTAGCAATATTATAATTAAACAGCATCACGGGTATTCTACTTGCATTATACCAGCTGACAGCTTTGACCTGATGGATACCATGCAGGTCTTGTTCTGCCTCCCAGGTTGGTGCGTGTGACTGCAGTCCTCCTGTGTGTCCATTGGCAACTATGGTGGTGCCATTTGGAAGAAGTATTTGATAGATTTAATGGTTTTTGTATTGTAGCAGTTAATTTTGGCTCTCTAGGATAAATATCAAAAGCATCTTTGATACCTTATAAAATTAGTGGAATTTCTTCTTCGTGTGTTCAAAATGTTTGCTGTCTCATGTGAGACATATATAGGTTTATATATATAGGTGTGTGTGTGTATGTGTATATATATATACAGGTATATGTGTGTGTGTAGATTTTCCTTCCATTGCTTGTACTGGAGTGTAACACCAGCAGGGACCGCTTTTTTTCGTGTGTGTCTAATTCCTTGCTGTATTTCTTTGGATTTTTGATAAACCTTCTATCAACCAGTTAAGTTTTAGATCTGTGTTAGGTAATTGTGTCTTTAATAAATCACTGCCATTAAAAATGTAGGTATTGAGGTCAAGCAAGGGATATTCTAGGCCAGATGTTCTTCTACGAATAGAAGGTCAGTACATTTTTGTGGTTGCCCCTGACCATCAAGACTGGAGGAAGGTTCTTGGAGAGAATTTCCAGCCAAGCCATATACAGGTAATCAGACACTACTCCTTTTCTTGCCACTGGGAGGCTCCTGTTCAGACAGGGAGAAAAATAAAATTACCATTACGAAGGCAGCAGTAGCCCTGATAACATGCATCTCACTAAGTATTGAGTAGGAAGCATCAGCTGTTCATATACAGCTCCTAATTAGACTGCATGACTGTTTTAATCTTACAAAGCACAAAGCTACCATTAGGTCTTAATCTTGCAAACGTGTCCAGTTGGATCGTGACTGTAACCTTAAACTAGTAAAGAAGCATTTTTGGTGTCGTAATACCCACAGAATTTTTTTAAAGGATAAAAATACAGCACATGCAGTTTTGCAGTCCATCAGCTTATTTTCTGATCTGTAACTGCTGTGACGTGGGAGTTTTAAAGTATGAGTCAATTCATGGGAAACATTACCTGATCACCCCATTTTTTGGAAACTGAAGAGATTTATCTGCTCTAACTTAAAGCTGATTCTGAAAGTAGCCTCTTTTTCTTTATGCAATTGCATCCTTACTCAGCTTCACGTAGTTCCAAGTAGATCTTGGCTAACAGCTCCATTCACTGTGTGCAAACCAAAAGAACCCTTGATCTAACTTTGAGTTGGTAATAGGTGGGGAAAAGAAAGGAAAATGTGTGTTTTCTGCAGGTGAAGAACTACTAGGAAAGATTCATATTCAGTGTAGTCCCAGAGAGCCATCAGTCCAGACGCAAGTCCTTCAAAAGGTCCTTAAAGGGTTATTTTTGCCCTCAATGAATTATCACAGGTGTTGCTGTTGCTCTAGTCCAGAACCCCATTACACATTGGGTTACTCTCCAAGTTAGAACCAAAATCTTGCAACTCACAGGACAATGAGGTTAGCTGCCCTCGAATGCTCTTGTAAGAGTTCGTTCAGCCGGACTTGGCGGTAACTCTGATGAAAACAAAACAGGGGGGAAAGGAAAAGCCAGTTAGGTCAGTGATCCTCAGTTCTGGTGCCTTAGGGACTTCTACACTACCCATCGCCCACAGGTTTTCTGCTCTGTGGTCCAGGGTGATAGAGATGGCAAAATATGAGTCTAAGCCATGCTTCTTGTTTAGTGTGGTGACCTGGGGGCTGGAGTCCTTCACTGTGTAAGATTTCCTGGGGCTGGGGGTTATTTTTGTACTGACGCAGTACCAGAGCTGGCTCAGACACAGTTTATTTCTTTGGCTATAGCTGTTTTCAAACTGCACAGAGACTGCATTGTGCTGTTGTTTGATGGTGTCCAGCTACCATGCTGGTAGGGCTGAACGTCAGTGTGTAAATGAACACCTTGCCAGAAATTCACCTCTTGAAAAACAAACAAACAAAAAAAACACCAAAAAACCCAAACCATGAGTCTGGAATAAGACTCAGCTGCGTTATGTCTTGTGTATTTGTGTGGACTTGTGTAAATTGCATAAATGGCTGTTACGTGGAAATTCAGCCAAGATTACTTTATGGTCAGGCTCAGGCCATCAAAGTTTTTATAACCTGACACAAGTCATAGGGAACAAGAGATGAGGGCAGGTTTGTGTACAGGGAGACTGCAGCATGGGAGAAAGCTGTATCTTAACTGGTCTTATAAATTATTCTCTCTTCCCCTGGAGAAGGTAAAAAGCTGGGTTTTTTTCCATTCAGGCCTTAAATTTTCCTTCTCTACAGAAATTTTGCTGCTCTTTTACACATTATATAGGAGAGAATCCTCATAATTTAGCCAGTTGTTATCTCATGCGAATCATCCTATAACGTCGCCCTTTATCTGTGCTGCCAGGCTTTTCTCCCTTGAATTTTAAATGTGTTCTAATGTCCTCCATAAAATTCCCAGAACTGCCTTACTTCTGAAGATAAGGGGCATGTCTCTCCAGGTGTGTAGGCTGAACCTTTTGTTGCTGTTCTTATTCTATAGAGAGATCTGGCATTTTCATATTGCTGACTGCTTTTAACCTATGGAGGTTTTCCCTGGTTCTTTAGTTAGTGACCTAGACAAGAGGAGCTTAATCATGTTTGGTTTTTTCTCTTGTTGTATCCCCACTGCTGCCGCGCACAAGAGTGTATATCTGGGATTATATTCCTGTTGCCTTTTGTAGTCTATGTCTTACGTTCTAGGAGCTCTGACTCCCAAGTTTTGATAATTTACGCTGAGACTGCTTCAAAAGTTTTTTTGCCCGCAGCTGACTACCATAACTTTGTGCTGGTTATCAAATCTATGAAAAGGGTAATGCAGTCAGCCTGCTTCCCAGCTGCTGCAGTTGGTAGAATAGTCTGTTATCTTAAATCACCATTGATTTCAGCTTATGTTAATATGCCAGGCTGTGACCTCCAGTGGCTCTGAGCTCAGACTCTCAGTCCTTGCTCTGCTGAGGAAGTTCCCGGCACCGCAAAGTGGAGATAACTAAACTCACAGCACACTCGGGTTAATCCAACTATAGCATAACTATAAAATTGCCAGATTAATTCTCTGTGAGTTACAGGAGAACATGTCTCTTAAGGATGGAAGAGTTCGCATTATCCTTTCGGCACTGGCCTGATGAAGCCTGGTGGTTCATTGCTAAAATGGTATCTTCCATGAAAATCAAAGAGCTGCCCAGGCTCTAATTGACCCAGGGGATCTGCCAACATCAGTTTGAGAGGGCCTCTGAACTGTGGGAGAGCTCCTATGTTGTAGGCAAGTTTAGTCTCCACTCTGCTATCGAGGTAGGAATCTGTTAAATCTTGCCTTTGGAAAAACTCCTGGAGCCAACTGTAGGGTCTGAATTCAGTTATGAATTTCCCAAAGTGGTGAACTGCACTCTTTAAGAGGTTCAAGCTCTAAAACAGTGGAGGTATTTAATAAACCTCTCAGCAGATCTTATTAGCTCAGGCTCAGTGCAGTACTGCGTGGCTTCTGGTTCAGAGGTGGTTTCCACCTGGCTCTGATGTGGGCAGAGCTTCTTGTCAGCCTGGAAAATACAGTGCAAGCATGCCAAGGTCTTACAGAGTGCTGAATAATGCAATCATAACGCATCTCTGCAGAGTTTACAATATAAATCCAATTTGTAAATATCAAATACAGGTTTGTATTTGATACTTGAAATACGTGTCGTGTTTCTAATTCTGTATCTGGTATTTCACATTTTCTTACTAATGGCTTCAAACATCTGGAGTGTGAGAAAAGGTACGGATGTAAAAAGGTAGGCAAGGCTTCACCTTCTCCTTGAATGCTTCCATCTCTGCATCTGTAATTTTCCATGGAGCCTCTCGCTTTAATTTCTCAGCAGTTGTTATATCTTTGCAGCTTTCATGGAGGCGATACGGTTCAATCATCTCTTCAAAGAATTTCCAGCTGAAACAGAAATTACGAAGGAGGCCGTGCTGCAGGGTATGAACTCACTAACTTATTCCATAGACACTGAGTATTGCAGACCCCACTGACTATCACTGCAGCTCGAAAACATGCAAAAATCTGTGACTGTTCTTTGCTACATTGTGCCCCAAGTTATATCCGTGCCAATTCAGTCTGCCGGAGTCATTTGAGGATAATTAAAAGGTTATTTGGGGATCATTAAACACTGCATTTGGCCTGTTATAGTTGCAAAGAATTTCCTGCGTTTTCCTGGTTGCAGCAAAAACACTGAAATGTGTTCTACAGTAACTCCGAGCTGCAGTATTTTGGTTACTAACGTTAACAACCAATACGGGTCCCCTTATAAATACTGAGCTTTTGTTGTTGTGTTAGCGTTAACTGGAGCAATCACTTGACTGATACAGTTTTACTGTTACACTTCTAATGGAATGGAGAAACAGCTGACACAAATCTTGCGTAGCAAGGCGCTGAAGGAAATGCTAAGGGTTTTTTTGCTATATGGGGGCTCAGATTTGTGCTCGCTTCCCAACTTTTTTACAGATTTTCTCTGAATTTCAGTTTGTTCCTTGAAACTTTTGACTGTCATCTGGAGAATCTTATCATCCTTCTGTACTTCCCTGTTTGTTAGAAGATTCTGTCATCCCCCAGAGACCTCAGGGAGTCTTTTTACATTAGTGTGTGTTTTAAGAGCACTTGATGCTGACAGACCCCACCATGAAGGGCAACGGGAGGCTGGGCACAGGTTGGGCTTTGCTGTATGGCCAGGAAGCCGAGGGATGTGTTAACGGCTGTGACACGCAGCATTTGTTGTTGCTGTTCCTGAGTTGCCAGAGAGTTTGTCAACATCCTAAAGTGTCTGTTGCAGTAGTGAAATAGTGATAATCCTCTTATTGTTACTGAAATAAATGGGATGCCAGCTGGGAGAGAAATAGAGTGGTCTAGCAAGGGTCTGGCACAGTATTCAGTTGTTCTGTTCAGATAGTGCTGATGCAGCAAATGTGTTTGGGTTTTATGTTAATGCTAGATATGAATTCTTTTTGAGTGTTTTTATTTATGTAAAACCACTGCATGGAAAAAAGAGGAGTATTGTGCGCAGTTCTTTATATGGTTAAAAAGTATTAACAGAGATCAAGAGGGCACTAAAAAGTGACTTTAGGCATCTAGTAATAAAAAGTTTATATTCTTTAATTTCATTTCTTAAGTCAAAATCTCCAATATCTAGTAGTAATTTTGCAAAGTTGTGTGTGTGGTGAGACAGGACAGGGGAGGATTGAGAGACTGAACCTGACATTGCACTCAGGAAAGCTTTGGGTGGAGGAGCCCTTGACTATGAAATAGCTGTGGGCCTAGCGAAAGGAGTAGGAGATGGAAGAGAGCACAGCAAAGTGCAAACATTTTCAGAGGGTCTTTAAGAGCAATATTGTGAATTGAGTTAGGATTCAGTTATTCCCTGAGCAATCTGCTGTGTACCTTTGTCTACGTGAAGCAGAAGAAATAGGTGATTTCTGTAGAGGTAAGTTTTAGGACTAGAAGATTTATTTTTTTTTAGCTAATACAGGTGGAGGTAGAGCTTTCTGAGCACTGTTTTACCAACTTCCTTACCTCTGCCTAAGAGCATTAATTCTGTAGATAATTTTTAAAAAGATGGGAACTTAATTATATTTGCGTAATAGGAGAGAATTATAATATTGCCCTCATGGGGAAGGAGAAGCATGCTTCTGTTTGGCCAGAAAAATGCTAAGTTTATGAATTCCCTATAAAACCCAGAAGGCTGAGTTGGCAGAAATTATGAGTTTACATGAGAACTGTGACTGACTGAATAATGTGACAAAGTCTACTGCAACCTAAATAGATCTGAGAAGCCATCGTAAACTGCCTGTTAAATGTAGTGTCTCCTAAGTATGGTGTCTAATTAGTTTTCATTAAAATTAAATCTTACCTCTACAACATGAAGGAAAAGACTGCCTTTAGTTTTGACCCTTGGAGCTGTGGTTGTTAAAAGGTTCTTTTCTTTTCCCTGCTTTAGGTACTTGGAAAATGATTGCAATGAAGTAACAGTGTTATTCTTTGTGGTGTGGGGTTGTTTCTTTTAATGCTCAACATAAAAGAAACAAGCTCCTGATAAAGGTCTGCTGCTAAATAATGGATTGTGGTAACGATTCTTACCTCTCTTTGTTGGGCTTTGTATTGATATCACAAATGATATTAATGTCAGCGAATTTTATTCTGAATTTGCTTAGAAGTGAAGCCATCCTGAAAACAAGAGAGAGAGCATTTTGTCACTGTATTTCTGAGTCCCTGCATCAAAGAGCACTCACAAACGAGTTAAGATATCAAACACAGTTGTCTCATTATCTTTAACTATATGAGAAATTACTTTAAATGCTTTAGTGTTTCAGTTTCCAGTTACAGAAATGGGTTGATGTGATTGCTGTAGTATAATTAATTTAGCTGATGATCAATAAAAATAACAAAAAATGGAAATGAATAGCAAACAGAGGGAAGAGTGCTTACATTTTGGGGAAAAAATGCTACCTGAAGTATTTGCAAAGGCTTGAATTATAAAGCAAAAATGTAGGAAAGAGTTGTCCAATACTTAGAGAAGGCACAGTGGTTGTATATGTGTTGGTGAAAATCTGGTCTGGAAGGTTGTAATACTTAAAGAATGTTTTTAATTTATGAACTTATATGGATCTACTCGTATGTTGTCTTTACATGTTTTTATGAAAGAAAATACTTTGCTTTTCTGCACCCACTGGCAGGAGGAGTAGTTGATAGAGTTGTGTGTGCTCCTGCTGAGGTTAGAAAGGTTTTGTTAGGTCAATTTTGCCTTTGGTTAAAACATGGTGGTTTTGTTTTGTTTTGTTTTAATTTGAAGAGGTGAAAAAGTTCCTAGGAGAAAGCCATGATAAAAATGCGTATTTGCTTATGACCTGAGAATTGCCTTGTTCTTTTTTTCACATAGTAAGAATGTACTGCTCATATAAATCTTGATGTCCCTTGGGGCAGCCCTTGCTTTGAACATCAAAAAGAACAAAGTCTCAACTTCTGTGGAAAGGTTTAAATATTTGTGCAATTACATGTTAGCAAAAGTCCGGATAAATTTAATTCTGAACTGAAAGTACAACAGATGAAATTGTACTTGGCTGCTGTTCTGTTAGATGTACCTAGGGCATGGAATAGCCACCCACCCTCTGGATTTGTCTCTTTGAAGGCTTCTGTGTGTGGTGGGTAGAGCAGAGGAAAGCTGGTGTTCAGGTAGAAATGCATTCACATGTTGTTTTCTTGGAGACAAACTAGGTCATTTCTGTGTCAACTGTGCTGACTGTGCAGTTCGCTCTGGCTTCTGTAGGACAAGCAGCGTGTACAGGTGCCAGAACTGCCCCTGTGAGATCTGTCGTGTTGTGACAAATCTCATTCGATGTCAGAAGCTCCTGCTTCTCTCGATGGAACCTGATGAGGGGAGCGCCCGGATCCAGGAGCCAGCTGCAGTCCTGGACAGCCAGGCTTGGGCAGATGCTGGACAGGGAGCAGAGAACACTTCCCTGCAGGTCCCTGAGCAGTTGTAAGGCTTTTTTGACCCAGTGATAAAATAGTTTGTACAAACACTTGTGAATCTCTTCTGCAGAAGTGTGTTAACTTTAGGGTAATCCTTACAACTGGCAGCACAGCGGAGTCCAGTTTGCTTTGTGTGAAAGCAAAAGCCTAAGGGAATCCCCGTGGCAGCTTTTGCAGGCACTGTGCTGTAATCCTACTGATGCTGGCTAAATTCTGACTCCTGTCCTTGGATCCATCTTGCTTGTTTCCCACTGGCGTTTTGGCTGAGTGTGTTGGTTTTAACTCGCTACGCGGTGCTGCTGCTCTTTGTTAAGCAGTTACTGACTTCCATCCCAAATTGGCCTGCTTCTACCAGTGGTGAAATGGCTCTCATGTGTAAAGAGCTTTGGAAGGAAAGGTCCTATGTAGAGTGGTGCTGAAAGTAAGTTTATATTAGTACCTTTCATTTGCTTGAAGGTAAATGATGATTATGAAATCTGGAGCTTTTTTTTTAAAAAGCTAAGCCAAACCAACTTCTTCTTAAAGTTGATTAACTTGCTCTTTACATTTTACCATGGTTAATCACATTTATGTGAGGAGTCTGTCTATGGTATTTGCATAAGAGAAGCTTCATGTGCCATTTCACTTACTCTTAACTGGACAATCTTGTGTAAATCCCATAAAACTAATTATATTCTCATTACAGAGTGCAGACTGCTCTTCTTGGAGAAAGGAATATGAGCTATTAATGGGGAAGACTGCTGGGTGTGGGTTTTCTTTGGTCATCACCATTTACACTGAGCCTTGAGGGCTGTGCCATAAGCTCAGCACCTTTCTATCAAGTCCATAATTTTTTTTTCATGCTGTCCACAGGACAAAAAAAACCAGTTTTGCTGATAGATTCCCAGCTTCCTGATGCATATGCATTATATATCATTATATTATAATTATTTATTATTA
>NW_010200076.1:12715-18362 GCF_000695765.1 Mesitornis unicolor | reverse complement strand
TTCTATTTAGCTCAAACCAGGACAAATACCTTCAGGAAGAATCTCTTAAAATGGATATGTGTGATCTAGTGGGCCAGGAGTGTCAATGTCAACATGTGAACTTGCTGTAATGATGGGAATTTAATGTGAGTCATACTGGACAAACTACAATGGTAGGGATCTAAGTCTGTAAACTGGCCAGGTCAAACCATTATGTAAAGAAAGAAAATAGGTCAGAGTAAGCAGGAACTCATTTTCTGTTTATGGATTATATATAAACATATCATTGGCCTTGATTTCAATACAAAATTATTTGCTGAATATTGGGCTCTACTCAGAGGCAGCTAATAACTGGTTTCTGCTTTTCTTAGTGCAGGTTTTAGACTATCAATGATAACTCAAACTTTTTCTTCTAGTTCCAAATTAAAAAAATACATTTTTTTGAATAAAAAATTAGTTGGAGCCTGTATTATCATAGACTCAAAGTTCACTTTCTTTGAGTATTAACTTACTCCATTTTTCAGTCCTAGAATAGCCAGAATATCTGTAGCAGATAAACACAGAAACAGGACAGGCATGCAGAGCAAATTCATTTAGTGCCTCAAGGCTACTAAAGGAAATGGCAGTATTTCATATCCACCTTGATGAGCTTTTATTAAACCCCTCAGGTACTTATTTCTTTAGGATTCATTCAGTTCTGTAATTTCTATTTCAGATTAATAAACAGATCCAGAGGGACAGAATTCACACATCACTCACAAAACATCTCATTCAGCTGTTTCTAGAAGTTGCTGCATAGCTTTTGCTTTCAGCTTTGCTGTTGAATTTGAAGTCTTTTAAAATGTCATTACCTTCTGTGGCACTAAGCATTTTGCAGTAAGCAAAATGTCAGAGGGTAGGTATGCGAATTCCCTCATGTTCTTGCTTTCAGGCCGCTGATGTGCACGAGTTCACTCTTTCTGTGTCAACCATAGTTTTTCTTTCTATTAGCGAGACATTTAATTGTCAGAGTGTATAATCCCCAAATTCATTTTTTTCATGTGGCTCATTGCCTCTCATCTGCTAATTAAAAAGGTTAAGCAAGGTTTTTGTTGATGAAATGCCGCCACTGCACTTCCTTCTGCCATTTCAGAGAAGTGTCTCCCAGATTCATTGATGTTTTATATTCATTTACATTATCATAATGTCCAAACTCATTCCTTACCAAAAAAACAAACCCTATGATGTTTCCCTCTGGAGCTTGGAAAACCGTGGTGAACAGGTCTGTGGCAACAGCTTGCTTTGATCTGTCCATGCACCTATGCAGGTTTTAATATCAAGCTACTCACAGCTATATTTGCAGAAACCTTGACTTTTTTTGCTGAGGCTTTCCTTACCCATGTCATGATTTTTGCAAATGACTGTCATGTATCTGCGAGCCCGGTAGCTTCCTTAGCTGTCTTTCTAACATGGTGTTCAGAATTCATCACTTGCACTGAGTTGCTGGTGAGTGAATTAATTTAAACCACCCCTAATTAAGTGACTCCCAGGGACCTTTCAAGAAGACATCTCAACTCTTTCTTCCTGGGACCCATTGATGTTTGGACCACTGGCTGAATCTCTCCTTCTGGCTGTTGTTCCTATCCATCTGTACCAGGGGTGTTTGTGTCTCTAATTTCTTACCTATCATTTTGGCTCTAAATTACTGGAGCAGTGACCATTTCTCCCTTTTTCATTGAAAAGAGAAGTCCCAATGTATCACCAAGGCTACTAGGTACAAGATGATTTCATGCAAGTATTAATCCATTAAGTGCTATATAAAAAGCAGACAAAAGGTAGTGGTGTCAGCTCAGAAACAAAATAATTTGTATTAAATATAACAGCTTTCATCCATTTTCCAATCAATTCAGATTGCTCTAGCATTGCATTATTGGATTATTCACTATTAAACTGTAGACAGGTGCTAAGACATAGACCTGATTGGAATCCAATAAGTAAAAGACAAAGAATGATCCATAATGGAACTGAATTATTTCAGTTAAGATCTATCTTACTCAGTGTTATTGACAGCAGCAGGGCTGGGAAGTTGAAATGTGTTTCAGCCAAGCAGGATCAGTGGGATCCCTGCACTGTTTACGTTGGCATCCCTGTTCTTAGCAGGGACAGGACTTGGTCCAGAAAGTTACAAGAAATTTTCACTAGCTAGGCCCATAATCCTTCCCAAAGTGCCCTTTTTAGGGGACTTCCAGTTTCTACCCTACCTCTTTCCTCACTTTCAGAGAACCTGGAGAAACTCAGCCTTGCATCCAATGAGGGACAGCTGTAAAACATCTTGGTAGTGCTGAGACTGGGAATTTATTGCACTATCTAACACTACATCGTATACATGTGTGAGCTGCAAGGGGATTCCTGGCAGATCAGGGGAGTGTCAGGTTTATAAGGAGACAATCCTAGCTTCTAGCAAGTCTTCCTTCTGGTCTACCCAAATAAATGCTGGCTAGCAAGCTGCGAAGCTCTGGCTGTTTTGTGGTTGGGTACCAGCTCATGTAACTTTTGCAGTCAGGGTTTCAGGACAACTCTGTATGTGTGCAAGGACACCAGAGTCCTGGCTGACAGCACATTGTAAAAATAACCCAATAATTCACCTCCTAGGCCTTACTTTGTGGTGTATTTTATCATACAATCTCATCATAGACAGTTTCATCTTACTTAATTGCATTGATTTTTTGTTGTAAATACCTCTATATGCATTGATTTTTTTTGTAAATACTTTATATTAGAGTAGAGGGTATGTTGGATACATTTAATTTTTTTTTCCTCTGTGGTATTTCACTATGACTTTAAAGTTCTTGGCATGAAACCAAAAGACAAACCAGAACTCATAGGCGATATAATCCCAGTAAGCAAGACAAAGCTCTCGGGAAATCTCTATTAAGGAGCTACTTTGGCCATATGGAGAAATTGTTGTTACTTCCTCAACAGAGAAATAACAAGGCATAATAGCTAACTGAAATGACAAGTTGTTTCTATTTAGTATTAGAAAAATATTTGGCATTGACAGTATCTCCCTGCCTGTGCCATTAAAATGGAGCAGGAAATAAGAAAATCAAAGTGATAAAGAACAGTAGTGCTCATAATGGAGAGCCCCAAATATTTCGGAGGAACAGGCGCTGCTTCACTTGACTTCAGAGAAGGCTGCACTGTATTGGCTGGTGGAAAGATGCCAGAGCACTGTGTTACGAAGTTTATAAAGAAGCCTGTGACCTTTTTAAATCCCTACAAAACTGCAGCAGATTAACAAAATGCCTTAGCACTTAGAGTGGAAAAACTTTTTTAATACTTTATGTGCTCTGACTTGCAGCAGAAGATAAATTATTATTTCACATTTTAATAAACTTTAACTTTGTTTTCTAGAAGCAACCTGCAACTATACTCTTAATGGAAATACTGAGCAAAAACTAGAGGAAGTTATTAAAGCTTCATGTGAATGGCCAAACAAGGCATTGCTGAATTCCTTCGTAGTTGTCTTCCTGAAAGGATGATATTGTAGCAATAATAGATGTAAGGCAATAATGGATATAAGTCAAGTAGAAATATTCAGAAAACCAAGGAGATCATAAATTTAATAATACTGAGGAATTATGAGTCTGATTCTGACTTTTTCTTATATTGAAGAAAAATCAGGAGTGTCTTCTTAGCTACCAGTGGAGTCAACTGGGAGTAAGTGATAGAAAAAGCAGATTTTGTATCTTATAGAAAAATAAAAGACTGTAAGATATTGCATGTGTTAGTTCAAATGTCAACAGAATAATGAGTTATTCTGTAAAATGAAAAAGGGTGCTAATCAAAATGAGCACATTTTATGAGCAAGAGTTGAGCTATATTTGAAGTATTGGGGGGGGCTTCACAAGGTGAGAAGGGTTTACAAAGATAATCTGTTGCTTGTTTCTCATTTCTTTAGTCGTCACTGCAATGGGTGGAGGACTGTTGTTCTTAGAAACGAACATTTCACAAATGCTCTTCATTTGACTGAATTGGAAAACTCATTTGTGAAACAGAAGAAGGGATCTTCAGTGCTGATGCAAACAGATCAGATGTTTTCTGAATAGGTGGTGTACAGTGTGAACACTGCGTATGCCTGACAGCTTAGGAGAGGGACAACATAGGCAGGGTCTTGGCCTCTTGGCCATTCTAAATCTTTTAAAATACAATGACGTGTTGCCACTTAAAGATTATATTTGTTGCTTTGCGATTCTAATAAACAACTTTAGTGATTGGTTTAATTACTTGGGCCATTTCAATCAGATCACAGCTGCTGTTTAATTTACAAAGCAGTTAGGATCATCCTCTAAACCTGTGGGCTTTTCAACAAAATAAGCAAGTACAAACACTTTCCCTCTTCCAGGTATCATTCAGTAAATACTGCTGTATTACAGCTTTCCAGCTTTAGATCAGTAACGTGCATTTAAATAAATCAGTTTATAGGATTGTGTATGTAAGAATATCAGCATGACTTTCACAAGGCACAAACCGTTTTCTCTCAAAACATTAAGACTAAAAAGAGTGCAGTGCAGCTTTGCAGCTGTACTGTGTTCTGACAAGGCAATGGCATTTAGCATTACCTGCTTGGTGTCTTTGCTTTGATGTGTCCATTCACAGACAGTGCTGTGAGATGTAAGAGAGGCCAGCTGGGCCTAGTTTTACATTGGAGTCCTCAAATGATGGATTGGCGGATAAAGATCTTTTTTATTTCTTTCAAATACAGTTCCTCTAGGATTGTACCACCTACAGTTGTAATCCCTACAGGCACACTGTACTGGTGACCTGAGCAAGTGCAGTTTTTCAGCCAAAGAAATGTCTGTCCTGTTGTTTAACCTTCAGCTGGGGAAGTGCTAGAAATATATGGACAGAGCCTGAAGAGTTACCAGTACCTGAGATCTGATCTCATGTCTGAAACCTGCTGGATGCTAAACTGTTGCTACTGGTTCCACTCAGTTTGGCTGCTTATTTGAGACAAATCTGTGAGGGCTCTGTTTCCAAACTGTCTGGGTACCTACAGCATCAGGAGCACTGAGGAGGTAATATAGGATCTGAACATCACCTAAAACCAGGACTTTATGTCCCTTGTAGTGTAGAGGTGCGTTTCAAAATCTTATCTTACTTTTTGTACCTGATAGTTTGCATATTTGAATGTACAATTTTTTAAATGATTGAACCACCAGAACAATTACTATGTTGAGGTACAGCTATTGCTTCGTATGAAGAAATCAGTCATTAATATGCTAACATTGATTAGCATTTGTGATGTCAGAAGGACTGAGAAATAGAATTATTTTCAAAGGAGGACTGCCAAAGATTATTGCAAAGATTATATGCAAAAGTTCCAGTTTCCTCTAAGGTAGGGACACCTTCCTCCTTGTGAAGAACAGAATATTATTTCCTTAACACTGATGTTCGTCTTACTTACATTGTAGACAGTGAACCATCAATAAATGACAAAATCATCTATTTGGCATTGACTTTCAGGAATAAAAACCTTTGGTAACTCTGGTGTGCGAGGATTACTTAACATGTTTAGTCATAAGAAATTAGTTCAACAAGTGTTTTGGTATCTTGTTTTTGGAATTGATGTCCAGAAATATTAAGCTATATATTTCACAATATTAGGCAATAACATTCTTTTACTGGA
>NW_010200076.1:4930-12705 GCF_000695765.1 Mesitornis unicolor | reverse complement strand
GTCAGATATGATTTAAAAGCTGAAAAGGATTATGGTAGGCATCTGTGATGGCACTAATTATCTGATGTACCATAAGGCAACATTGCCATCTACAAGTGATCCATATCTTCTCCCATAACTTTGTTTCTAGCAGACTCATATATACTTGTCTAGAGGTACGCCTGGTTCAATTTTTCATTTCAATTTGATGTTACTGATTTCATACCTGACAAACAACTTAAAAACTAAAAGACAATTTAATTATGTCATCTCCTTCCATTCTTGTGTCCATGGAGATATAACACTTTAATTTCTTTATTTCTAGACCTTTAGGTTGAATGTATTCTAAGAAAAGCTTCATTTCCTCCTTCAGAAATAATTTTGCTACCAATACACTGTAACACAAGTATCTGGCCAAGCTTCATGAATCTGTGTGAAGATGGAAGTGGAAGCTATTTTGTTTCAAGATGTGCTTTCACCAATGTTCCTCTAAGTCTTGAAGTCAGTTCTGAAAGGTCAGGTATTTTTCTTGTGGTTTTGGGGAGATTTTTTTGTTTGTTTGCTTTGTTTGGTTTGGTTTTTTTGGTTGGTGGGGTTTTTTTGTACCTCATCTAGGTGTTCCTGCTCCGGCAGGGGGATTGGACTAGATGATCTTTTGAGGTCCCTCCCAATCTCTAACGTTCTGTGGTTCTGTGGTTCTGTGTGTTTCTTTTTTTTTTCTTGCCCCCCCCCCAGTTTTCCTTTCAGTTGTGTCTCCTGGACCATGCTTTATGCTGCATTGGGTCCTGTAGTGCAAAATCAAAGCTCTGCTGTCTAAACCCAGCAACTTCTGGAGTGCTACTTAAAGGTGTGGCATTGCCTCTACTACCATACAGAGCCAAATGGATGAACAGTTAGATGGTATTAATACCTCCCACTGGGGAGGACGGAAGGGCAGCTTGCCTCAGTGACGCTCAGCTTTTGCTCAATAACCTGTTTTTTAGTGTGCTTCCTTTGTTTACATCCCTGCTAACTGGGCATTCAATTTTGAAGTGACAAAGGCTTATCTGATAATTTCAAGTAACATATTCTGGAGGGCAGTGCACTGCCACAGCTCTATACCTCTGATGACCTCTCAGTGCTCATTTTCTCTTGGTATTAAACCAAGACATTTCAGATCCTCTGTGGCATTTTAAATGGGTCTTGGTTTGGGAAGTCAGACTGTAAATGTAAGATAACTATCATGATCATTATACAAACAACCTCACAAAGTTCACATTCTGCTTGGAGCAATTTAAAATCTTTCCCAGTGTTTTCTGGTATGTTGGCCTCAGAGGATCTTTGAACTCCTTTCTAATTCCTCTCTATTTAAACTAATTAATTCAGCTTTAACCCCATTCAAAACGAGGAGCTTCTGACGCAGCTGTGAGATGCTGCATCAAATGGTCATTAATATAGCCTTGGGACAGCAGAGTAGCAATGTGTTCATTGCCCATGTCAGTGGTTTTACTCAAGTAGTTTCCTGGTTAATGTCTCTTTCTTTTTAGCTATTACAGAACCAAGCTACCTGGATTTCAGCCTGCAATCCTGTAGTCCCAGTGCTGACAAATACCAAAAGAGATTGCCTGCAATAAGACACTGTAGTGTGGGACACCAGGTTCGCAAGTCAAGAGACACAAAGACTTGTTTCTCAGCTGCTGCTCTGCCGTGACAATCTGTTACTGCAATTTCTCCTTCCACTGCATCTCATCAGTTTTTTAAGCTCTTGAAGCAGGACGTAATTTTGTTTAGCATTTGCTCAGGATGTAGAGAAAGAGAAGCCTTAAGATAAAATATTGCCTTCCTAAACTGCTTGGATTGAAAATAAGTGTGATGGAAAAAGGATGGTAACAAAAGGGTAAACGCAGATAATAACTTTTACTTCTGACCACTTGAGGAGGATGGGCCTATATTGTCTTTTGATTTCTCAAGACAACCTGGTCGTTTGATGCCATATGCTTGGAGACAAATAGCTGACACCTTCCAAAGCAAAATGCAATACAGTTGTATAGCTGATGAAAATGCTTGGTTGTGAACACAACAGATTTTAAATGATTTATTTATACTCCCAATAGAGGCAGAATGATATTATTTTGTAGGATAAATACATTCAATTAAAAACCAAGCTGTAGGGGTAGAGATAAGCTGGGGTTTTTTTCATTTCAAATTCAACTTTGTAAATAGATTAGGCCACAGAAATTGGAGGAAAATAGTCAAGTATCCAAGTATTGCATCTCAGTGACTTTGAAGTTAACTTTGGCTTTGTTTCAAACTGGTATTATTCAATTTAAAAATGAACTTAAATTAAATGTACAGATCTACCTCCATACTATTTTGACTAAACAAAACAATCTAAGCTCCCCACCTACTTTGCTGCAGCTGGACATAAAAACGTAATTATTTTTCAAGAGGGAAGCCACTTTTGCCCACACTAATGTGACCAATATGCATTCATTTTTCAATCAGCCTAAGTGGCCATACTCATTAAATTTCCATAGCTTGTTTACTTCTAAAACATGTCCGTATCTCTTTTCATTAAAATTAAATATGACCACTGTAGCAGTCCAGTGTATTCCCATTTCAGATTTACTTTTAAGGGAATTAAGCAATTATCTTAAAGGCATCTACAAATTAGAAAATGTATGTCAAAAGCTCTACTAAGTAAATGGCTTCATAATTACAGCTATGCTGAGACGTTTGACAGAGAATCTCATGCTGACAAAACCCCAAGTCCCTGCAGAGTTACTACGAGGTCAAAAGAAACCTGACACTGAGGTGCTGAAGCACCAGCCCTTTTAAAGCTGCTCCCAGTATGTGAACTGGTGACCTTTCTGAGACTGAAAGGTAAATATGGAATGAACCCATGCACTATGATCTTGCTTTGAATATAATTATGTTTAAGATGCAAATGAACCAAGATGTGAGTGACAGTGAGGGACTGAGGGACTGGGATATGCATGGGGAATGAAGTTTCAGTAGATCTCTCAAGTGTTTTTTCTTCTTGGCAGAGTATGTGATCGGAATTAGTGTTGATAGCTTTTCTAACTGTGACATTGTTAAATGTAATTTGGCATATGCTTGAATAGGTAGACTTCTGAGACCGACTGCAAATTTGAGGTACAGACACCATCCCCTGGAAACAAGAACTGGTTATGCTGTGCTCTGCTGACCACAGCAATAGGTGGGCAGGGACAAGAGCAGAACTCCTCTGTTCCTGCTCTGGACATCTGTCTGGAGCGGGTGAGCCAGGGCTGGGTTAACATTGAGATGGAAGTCAAACTCCTTAATTTGCCATCTCTGAGGAAAAGTCACTGACACGTAACCTGCCCTGGGGAGGAATTTCTGGCTGTATAGCCCAGGAGGAGACGCAGCAAATATCCACTCAGATAATTGTTCAGGAATTGCTTATCTTGCAAAGTCTTATTATTTTTACAGAGAATGAGAGTGCTGGGTTGTGCACTCACCAGAGACTCAGATATCACTCTGAAAGGACACCGAATTACTGTGTTATAGGAAATATTCTAGGAGTAGCTTTAAAGAAAGCAACATGAGAAAATTCTATTTATTTTGATGGAGTCAGGGCTACAGAGTGTTATAGTCCAGCTCTGAGTATATATTTGTAGCTTCATTTTTTAACATGGAAAGTGGATAAGAGTTCACCATCCTCTTCTGGGAAAGAGTTTCCTTATTGGTCTTTCTGTAGGGGACTTTCTCAATATTAGCTGTTAGAGACCTTTCAAACCCATTAGGTTGAACAACGAATCAGTAACCATTTTGCTGTTTTCCTCTAAGAATTGAACCTCAATCCTACAGAGCTAATAGTCTATTTTAATAAAGCAAGTAATTTACCTGTCTGATAGCTGTATGGTGTTTTTATCTTCATTTACTGGCTTCTAGAGCAGCATGTAGAGTGGATATCAAATTGTGAAGGGGTATTTACAGATTTTCTTTTACAGGGCACCTTCTTTGGGCTAGATGATCATTATAGATCCCTTCCAATCGAAATAGCCTATTTTTTCTATCCTATCATATCCTATCCTGTCCTATCCTATTTATCCTTCTCTCCAGGGCTGTTCATCTCTCTCACCCCACTGTATTTTAGGAGTGCTCCCTCTGACCAGCTGGCTCTGCCTCCAGTGCAAACGTGCATCAAATATCTCATTCTGTACCGGATGCTTCTGGCTCCTGTTTCTCTACAGAATATAGCAATTCAGGCAACTTATTTGTCTAGGCTAAGCCAAGTCCTGCATCCGATCTAAACATTTTATTAAGCTTTTTGTCTGCTGTACTTTCCATATCAGAGAATTGGCTTTAAACTTTAGCACTTGAAGGTTCTTCCACTATAGCTACAAAATACACAGCTTGCACAGAGGTACATGGGTCTTTTGTTCGACGTACCGTAGTTGTGAAGCTATTCCATCACCTATGTGTAGACTGCAGGGGGAGGATTCAGAGTGAAAGCACAAAGCAGTCCTGCAAAAATGAGGTAATTTGCTATTAATTAATCCACATGTTTCATTGTTAAAAAAAATAAAGATAAAAAAGGAAGCATTTTCTTAGCAAGGTACTTCCCTAAGAACAAATGCCTCATTAATTTTGAGCACTGCAGCCTATCTGAACTATTAAGACCTAATAATGACCATTTTATAAGGAATGCCACTTATCACATACTCATGAAATAAGATATATTTATTAACCCAATAAGCACCCTGGTTATTTATATTTCCCACTTGTTTTAGACCAGGGAACACTGTTGTTGTCCAGTATGCAAATTTTTCCTCCCTGTATTATCTAGCACTCCTGATAGAGGGTTTTTTTTCCAGACTGTTGTGTTCTGGTTTGTGTCTGGGTGGCCATTTGGGCAAACCCAATATGTTGGTATATGGCTTCCCAGTGTTCAACATAATGAGGAGTAGAGGCAAGACACATGAAGTAGTTAACCTGTAAGCTGGACTTAAAGAAGCTGAGATAAAGACAAGAAAGAAGAAGAAGAATATAAAATAAAGGACAAAAGGGATAACAAACATGAACCCATATTCATTCCACTGATTTTCATTTCAGATTTTCTGCTAAGCACTTTGACTACACTCTGCTTGGATTCAGAAGAGCTCTATATAGGCAATATTAAGAAAATGCTGTCATATTTTTCATATGTTAGTGAAGTTTATGGGTTCATGTTTCTCACAGTTATCAGTAATGGGAAGAAATGCAATCCCAAACTTCCAGTGAAATTGGAAAACCACTGAAAGAAGCTCTCTGGCTGACATGAGATTGCAGAAGTTATTTTCTTAACAAAAATGAAGATCTTTAATAAAAGCTCATTATCAACCTACTGATGTTTTTTATGCCATTGAAGAGACTGACAGTTCATCCCAAACTACAGAGACAGAAACTCCTACAAAAGAATAAAACTCAGAATCTACTTATTTTCAACTCTTATATTCAATCAATATCATTACAGAGCCCAGAATCCTCAGCCCAGCTTCTTCTTCATGCACACACTCCTCTAACCTCATAGTACCTTCCCTCCTGTTCATGCAGAGTCAGAATCAGATGCCTTTTTCCTGCCTAAAATTTGGGTAAACTGCCTTTTTTGATCCAGCAATGAGCACTTCTTTTTTGTGTTTCATATTATTCCAAATGCTGGCTGCAGTCACCGGTTATTTGGACTCAAATACTTGTTTATGGTAAGGTTATTAAGGTAGCCAAGTGTCATATTTAACCAATGAATTTATTTATTTTTAAACTTGGGTAAGATGCAGTGTTTCCAGTTGCTTCCCGATTGCTGTCATTTGGCTGGACATCACAGTTTTTGCATTGTTTGATTACTGATATGGACTTTTCTCTGCTTAAACCCACCCCCCCTCAGTAAAAGTTGTAGTGTCATGCATTTTCCAGTCTCAGGTGAATAATCCAGGTGGATGTGTAAGAAACACACTTTCCCTATCATATCATTAAATAATTTATAGAATCGTATTTGATGATACTCCCTGAGATGCAGCTGACTTGGAATTATCAAAATTTGACTTGATATTTAGGAAATACATATTCAGATCTGTTGCTAATAAAGAAAAATACACTTGTGGTGAAATTCTTCAAGTCATTTTGATAGAACATGGTAACTAGGCTGTGGAAATAATAAAAGGGCCAGCTCCCATCCAGGTAGATTAGTTAAAAATGGTAGTCACCTGTGCAAGCAACTATATACTTCTCCCTCTGGGCATTTTCCCATCTACCCTCCTCCTATGTGCTGTTCTTTGGGTCCTGAAGGCCATCCTGGGAACAATCTATTCTAGCATTATGTCATCAGTATCTCATCACAGAAGTGTCTTGATATTCTGCTGCAGTTGCAACACTTTCTGGTGCCTTTCCCCTCCCCGCCCCCTCCAAGAAAATATATCTCTTTTTTTCCCTGCAGTTGAATTTTCCTGGAATTGGTCCATCTAGAGCTACAGAGACTCTCAAATAATCTGTCCCTACGAGGATGTCCTAGTTCCATTAGTTTCTACTTTGTTCATTTTTGCTGGAACCATCTCAGTAATCTGACAGTCAAGGTGTCTATGAATCTCTGTAGCCATCTAAGTGTTAAGGGAAGACTGCCTTCAGCACTTCCATTTCACTTCTTAAGATTAATATATGAAGGCATTTGTTCATTATGAGGCTGACAGTGCACTAAGACTGTGCCTTTGTGTGAAAGTAGTGCACATTGCTCAAAGAAAGGGAGTTGTTTTCTGATACCAGATTTCTGAGGTCAACAGATGCAAATAGGTTATTGCATTCTGCTGGTGTTTCTATGCATCTGGAGGCTGATCCACAACCACATCTCTCCAGGCAAAAATCCCCAAACATCTTTTACATCAGAAACATGGGACTAGGTCCTGTCCTCCTGTTTGGGCTGTTTTCAAGATGGGCAAAATTTTAGTCTTGCCTTATAAACTGCTCCCTCTTGAACTCCCCTTGTCCTTCCTATGCTGCAACCTTTTAAATCCCAGGCTTTTAAACAGCTGCCTGCCATTCCCCGCACTGATTTGTCTTGCCCATTAGGGCTAGTTGCCTTTGAGAGTCTTTAACTGAGTGGGATGACCTGGGAAATGAATATTGCAAAATACTATTTCTGCTCCAAGAAAAGGAAATGTCCAACACCCCTTATACTGTGAATTCAGGGATTTGGGGAGTGGTTAGAGGACAATGAGGTGAGATTACAGTTCCCCTTTTTCACGTGAAGTTATGGTAAAAGCGTTGCACATTTTGGTGAGTACATTTGTCTTAAACATCTCTTGACAAAAGGAGTAAATTACAAGCTGTTGTGATACTTTGTGGCTTGAGTATCCTAGCAACAGTGCTTCCTCCAAAGATGACCCTTGTCACTTCAGAGTGCTTGTACCTGGAAATTTTAAATAACCTTGTATGGTTATAATGAACTTTAAATAAGCCTTTTCTTTATGAAAGACTCACTTCCCTTTAAGCAGATTTTATTTCCAAATCTCATGATAGCTTAATGAGAAAATATATGAATAGAATTACAAAGGAGGTAAGTGGTTTCTTTTTCATAAATGCACCGACTTAATGTTTAATAAGCCATCTGTTTTTTAAAAACTTGTCTTTTCTGAGGTTGAAAAAAACATCTCTTATTTAATGAATGAAGAGTTTAGGACTTCATAACTGATATATATTATTAGTAGTATAATATCTATTATTAGTAGTATATCTGACATCCTAATAGGTAAGTTACTGGTAAGTATTTACTTGTCTTTCTTTTTTCTAAATATTAAGTTTTA
>NW_010200076.1:0-4903 GCF_000695765.1 Mesitornis unicolor | reverse complement strand
AACTCAGGCTTTTCTTTTTTTTATTTATTTTGTTAAATTGAGAGTTATAATGGTAAGACATTTAAGGGGTGCAAAACTGGCTAAATACTTCAAAGCAGTAGATACAAATTGTGCACTGAATGGTGTTGAGCTGTGTCATGAGGGACATTGCGAGATCTGTCCTAGCTACAACGCTGTTTAGTACTTTTATTAAGGGACTGAATGATGGTGTGGAAGTGATGCTTACACACCTTGCAGACTCTTTGGATGAGTGTTTTAGCTGTTCTTGACACAGTAAGGAACGGTGCAATCTGATGAAGATGAAGATGAAGATGAAGATGAAGCCCTGCGCTCATTCAGGAATAGTCCTTTATAGTTATATAGCTAGTAAAAATGTCCTCAGGAAAAGGCTTCATAGTATGGAATGGCCCACACATCAGGCATGAAAAAATAATGCCAGTGTGTAAAGCAAACATTTTTCCTGATAAAATGTCATGTGAAACAAGTAAGTCCTCCTGCTTTTTTGGGCTCTAGTAGGAGTGCTGTATTGAATTTGGGGAAGCATGACTCGGGAAGAATATAAACAAGAGCAGTGACAAAGACTGTGAAGCTAGAAAATACGGTCATTGAAGAAATCTGAAAAAAATCAGGATTTGCTTACCTTCAGGAAAACTGAGAAGAAATATAGTAAAAATCTCTCAATCGGTAACTGGAATGCCATTGGAAGAGGCAGCTATAAGTCACTCCCGCCCTCCAGAGAGCTCCTCTCTTATATGTGAAACTAAGAACCAGGGAAGTCACCAGCGGAGGATAAACTGAGGCTCTGGTTTAAGTCTTACATGAAAGGCTCAGATTTAGAGTGCCCTTTTCTTAATGCATTAAGAAGTAAGATGTTATTTTAGAGAACAGCGTTACGAAAAACAACACATGGATAAACTGGTCACGGTTCTGTGTCATTCAGGTTTCAGATACCTAAATCATCAGAGATAGTAGCATTTATTTAGCATTTAGAATATATAGTTTTATTTCCTCATGTATACAATTAGAGATGTAACTGGGTCCAGTGACTGGTAACCTGAAAAATGAATCTAGTTACTTATTTATTGTATATGCAGTCTGCATTGCAGTTATTGGTTGTACTGTGTTGGCTGCATACATTGCCAGAAAGTATGTATAGGAATCCGCTTTTGCCTGTCAGGTTAAAAAATTAACATTATTTCCCTCAACATCTAGCAGTGTGGACAAGTGTTAAAGAAATTAGTAAACTGATGTCAAGTATGATATTAAAGGATGAGGACGAGGCAGAAAAGGGTTAGGGAAAGGTTGTATTTATATCAAGCATTTTTATGGTTACAGATACAAGACCTCAACCTTCTTATCTAGAAAAGGAAAATGATTGACTAGAAAAGGGCTTAAATTACATACATTTTCTCACCAGCTCTTGTCAAAGTATTTAAAGCAGTTTAATTTGATCCATTGGAGGATATCACAAGAATCCTTTTGGATAGATGTAGTTCTAGATAGGGTGAACTTGCATAGAAAAGAATACCTCTGCATATCAAGTGTATAAATGCAAGAAAAAACCCCACCTTTGTGAGTCTACTGAACAGCTATTCTTTGTCTTGTATTTGTCACTGGACTTCAGCCTGAGGATGCCTTATTATCATAACATATCAATCTAGCAATTTAGCAGCTAACGCACATTTGACAATTAGAATTAAATAAGTGAAAGAACAGGGCAGTGTCTTAATGAAATTGCCTAGAACATCTGCAATGGGAGCAAAGTAACTAAGTAAACTACTAAATAATAACTTGCATTTTAACTATTCATGTGATCATATAACATTAATCACTTCCTAGTTTTGGCTTAGTAAAATGTTATGTATCTGTGAGTATTTAAGCCTTGTTTTCATAGCCTCTCTTTTCTAGATACCTCAATAAAACCTTAGCACAAATTAAAGCACAAAGGAAAACAACAAATATGACACTAAGAAACTAAAATTCACCTATAGCCTTTTGAATTAAAATAAATAAAGGAAATATGTCTGGATGAGTCTGTAAAATCATGCCAGAGTTATAGCTGCCTTTGTTTAAAGATAAATACTGCTTGCTTCTTGAGTCCAAATTTGGCACTTGCAGGAGAAAGGAAGTGTGGGTAGTAGGAAAACAGAAGTAAATGTTTCTACATCTGGAATCACTGTTGCAGATTTATTTTTTTTTCTTCTGGACAGGTATTGTGTGTCTGCGCATGATCTGCAGGCAGAAGGTTTGTATAAAAACAGTCCAGGTATGCAAAAAACACCTGGCAGAAGAGAAGAGAACTGAGAAATATCATAAGCCCTCACTATCAATGTATCTCTTATTCAGTGAAAGTTGATAACATCACATTTCTGGTTGATCGTTGTATAACTTTTAATGTCATGTAGCCTTTGGGAGAATCTGATCCCAGTACACAGGTGGGTGGCTGTGACCCAGTGACTTTTGCTTGTTATCCTCCACTGCCATTTCTCCCTGGACTATGTGGCTGGTCACGATAATCACCCTCAGTCAGATACCTTATTCTCTCTCTCTCTTGAAAATATGAACCTTAAAGCCCTTCAGGAAGTCCTGAGAGCCTGTGGAATTGCAAAATCCATTTACTTTCCTAAATCCCAGTTCGGGACCTATATAAAGCAAAGCTAGTTCACCTCCAGCTTTTGCTGCTTTCAGAGCACTTTTACTTCAAATTCCTCTGGGAGAAAGCTCTGGTTTAACTTCCTCATGAACAACACTTAGGTTGTAGAAACCTCTGTGAAATATCTCTCATGAACAACACTTAGGTTTTCATGAGAGATATTTCACAGAAGTTTCCATAGCCTCTTTATTTCCAGGTAGTGCATGGCCATTGTTTAATCCCAGGTGTGTTTATGCTTAATCTCCAAATTAAACTGTGAGCAGCTGAAATAGCTCAGGACACTATGCATCTTGTAAGAGATCAGTATGTAGGTTTCCTGCCAAGTGACAGTGGCTCAAGATGATGCAGCTCCAACAGAAGTAGTAAATAAGTTAGGCACTTAATTATCGCCTCACACATTATGTATCCAGAAATTTCTGTGGATTGCAAAACAAGTTCCGGGAATTGCAGTAATTTCTTTGCCATTTTATTTGATTGTGCAGTGATGGAGAGGGAATGAAGTAACTTAATTTACATAAAAATTATGATGATTTCTGATTTTCAAATCACAAATATTCACTGAGATCAGGAATAAGAATAAAACGATCCATTTAGGTGTTTTATTCACAATGTTATTCACAATAAATACCAGCTAGATCACATTCCATCAACAGTATATTAAAATGCCTTGTAACAGGCAGATGTTAACAAAACACCTAAAAATCTTGTATGGGCCGGTTTTACAGTGGAAATAGCCAACTGTTGTATGACCAGAAAAACCTTAGGATGAGAAAAACTTGGGCCAAATTCTTGCTAAAAGTCTCTATGAGAAGAGAAGTATTTATAGCCTCCTATTTACAAAATTAATTAAGTCAGAAGGCAAAGATGGTACCAAAAGAGATTATAAATCGTGTGATTTTAAAGCAAATCACATCCGAGATTTTTGTATTTGTTTTTCTGATGTGGAAGCCTTTAGACTGTACATTGTCCACTTATCTTCCTAAGCCACAGGAACTCGAAAACTTATGTTTTGTTCCCCAAAACAGAGGTTGAGATCATTATTTACAGATATGAGTTAGGAGCTTGGACTCCAGAAAGAACACCAAATGCATTGCAAAGCAACTACTGAGAGTTTAAAGAAGAGCTTGCTTACTTGTACTGTTTTTTTCTTAAACAGTCACATAATCAAAGTACAGGCTTAAGTGACATGGGATGGTTAAATCTAGATATGTGACTGAGCACATACTGGTGATAAAATGAAGCCAACACTAAGAACTCCCACTAAGGACTCCACTGTCTCTCAGACCAGTAAAATCCCATGCACTCCTGTACAATTTTGTTTCAAGTTTGAAGGCAGCTGTCCTAGTTCTAAGCAGAGTTACACCTCTTCTAAACTTTGGTTGGCAGCTCTGTCAGGAAGGGTTTAAGCAAGTTTTGTGTAGAATCATACTAGCTTGGAGAGGTGGTTGGACTGATTTATTCTGTGAATCTCCATAGGTGTGGAGATACATATTTCAACACTGTAGAAAACACGGAAGGACATAATCTTGGACAAGCAGCTGCAAGAAGAGACTTACTGGTATAAACGAATACATTTCACATGGATTGAGAATTAAATTCTGGCTTCTCTGAGCATCCCCAGTCTGCACACACTGACTGAGCAGGATTCGTAAAAACAGGGACTGTCCCATCTTCCCAGGAACATTGTCCTCCTGCTTTGGGTTGTCCAGGTCCCTGCCCTGAAAAGGCATCTACTCCTGTCTTCCTTAATTTGATGAGAGCACTCTTTCAGAGCATTCCTACCATGGAAACCTATAGCACAGATGACTTTTCAGTGTTTTCCCACACGCCAGCCTTTTTGTTTTTTGGCCTTTTTTTTTTTTTCAGTGATAATCAGATGTATCACAGTACACCTTTTAAAGATTGTTTTGAAATTTTTCTCCCTAACTTAGTCCAGCTCTGCGCTGGACTCTTTCAAGCAATTCCCTGTCCTTCTTGAACTGAGGGGCCCAGCACTGAACACAATATTCCAAATGCGGTCTCACCAGGGCAGAGTAGAGGGGGAGGAGAACCTCTCTCGACCTACTCACCACACCCCTTCTGATACACCCCAGGATGCCATTGGCCTTCTTGGCCACAAGGGCACATTGCTGGCTCATGGTCATCCTGCTGTCCACCAACACCCCCAGGTCCTTTTCTGCCTGGCACCTTTCCAGCCACTGGACCCCAAGCCAGTAGAGCTGCATGGGTTTATTGCGACCAAAGTGCAGG
>NW_010200075.1:67344-69827 GCF_000695765.1 Mesitornis unicolor | reverse complement strand
CCTGCCCAACTCTCCAGCCTGTCTAGATCTTTTATTTTGTTTTGTTTATTTTGATCCAGAAACTTTTATTTTGTTTTGTCTTCAGTTATCAGGGTACTTTAAGAAATCGACAGCAATAGTATTTAACAAATGCAGGTGGTTTGATATTACTGCTTTTTATTTAAAGTGTTTATTCTTTTTAGCTGCTTTACAACCTAATTAAAAGTCTCTTTAGAGATCTTAGCTCTCTTCAGGACACCACACTGGTTGTGTATTGCATGACAGGCACATTTTATTCAAGTCATTTAAAGCTTCCTTAGAAGACCAGATGAGGATGCAGCAGCTGACCTGCAGAGCATCAGACCATGCCGTGAAGAGCGATGTGTCATCTTTGCTTTGCTCTCTGGGGCTCCACCTCGCTTATCTGTATCAGTGTATGCACACCAGTGCTTTCCCTTTTTAATTGAGCTTTTAAATTCTGCTCTCAAAGACACATCTGTATTTGTACTGAAGGATTACCTCCTTTCCACCCACAAAGTGGGTAAGTGTCCCCCTTTTCCTCTCCCTCACCGAAAGCAGGATAACCAGTGTTTTCAAACTAGAAATACTGACAAAGGAAATTGTTTCAATTCAGCCTGGGCTGGTGACCCAGCTATTGTACAGTGAGAACATTAAGCTAATTAGGCAGAAGCACTCTAAGTCTTCTGATCCTGTCTTGCAGCCCCACATGGGCTCCTCTTTCTCATCTGGCAGCTGCTGCCTTTTGCCCTCTGCTCTCACCTCAGGTCTGGCTGCCCACCTCTGCGGCACTTCCACAGCATCTGAGCAGAGCTCTCCTCTCTGAAACCCTCTTCTCAGACTGCCACCAGCTGCCCTGACACCAATGTGCTGGTACAGGTCTGGTGGTAAATAGTAAAACCCAGAATGTGAAGAAATAAATGTGAATTGATGCTTTCTTACTCAGTGGACAAGAAAAACTTCAAAGGGCGGCAACAGGCTGTGCTGTGAGGCAGTGTGGTTGGCAAACACATCTTTTTGTCAAAATATGCAACTGCTGGATGTTGCTTGTTTGCCTTCAGAACTGCTTTGTGTCCAGGTGAGCACTTATGGATGAAGAATTATTGCTCTCCTACTCCTGCATGGACACATCCTACCTGGTACAAGAAAGCATCCTGTGAATGCACTCACTGCAACCCTGGTTGTGAACACCTGAAAGCCATGGGACGTCCTGCCAGAGACTATTGTGGTTTATATGGTACTGAAACATTACTGCAGATGATGTGAAGCTGGGTCAGTCCAGTGGCTGGTTTTTGTGTTTCTTTTTTTTTGTGCTAATGAAAGCAAGGCTCTCTTGCAGACTTGGAGATAACAGAATTTTTCACTCTGTTGGTTGGTTTCTAGCACTTGAGTGACTGGGTTTTTTTGTTGTTTGTTTTTTTGACACATCTTATTTCAAGTGACATGTATCTTCTTTGTATTTATATGTGTAAAAATTCTTGCTCACTTTGAAGAAGTGACATAAAAGTTGGAATTTATGAATCTGTGTCACTAAAATGAAATTTGATGTTGGTAAATTGGAGGAGGAGGTGAGCTTTATATGGCCAGGAGAAGTAAGGTGAGAGAGAAAAGGCTGGACCTCGTCACTGGGCAAGGCTTGCTGAGAAGGGAAAGGAAGGAGCAGCAAGTGCCGACTGTGATTGGGAAAGAGAAGATACGTGAAGTCTTATGATGGAATAATCTAATTAGAGAAGTTTAGAAGGTGTTATTTTTAAATGGATTACAGAAAAGTGGGTTTTTCCTTTATGGTATATTTTGCCAGATTTAGCTGCTTTTTCTAAGGAAACTTCCCTCATGTTTTTGCATGCATATCTAGCAACAACATCTGGCTTCATCCAAATTTGAGAGAAGGCTTGATGGATTTTGAAGGGTTATTTTGTTTGGATTTTAGAGGGGTGGGTTTTGGTGTTGTGTTTGTTTTTAGTTGTTTGGTTTGGTTTGGGTTTTTTTTGTTGATTTTTTTTTTTTTTTTTTTTTTAAAAGCAGCAGCACAAGTTGGAGGCAGAAACCTTTGGCCTGCTGAAGTATCAGCTCAAGCATTAAATGTCAGGCGATCTATAAGGGAGTAACATAAAATAAATAATTTTTTGAGTAATCTAGATTAGAGATCATAAAATAATAATCTGCAAATAGGCGTTGTTAGTTCTTGTATCCACAGAGTTGATTGGGTTTTGGTTTCTTTTCTGTTCAGGTGAGATGCCATGACTATGAAGTTACTGAAGAATTAATCCAATAAATCTGCTAGTTTGGTGTTAACACACTCGATACACTTTCTGTCATTTACCGCTTCATAGTTAGAATACTAGGTTTTGATTTTTATTTTTTTTTTTAATTCTTGCTTCTCAGATGAAAGGTATTTGATTCCTGCTAGCCTTGAGGTCCAAGATGGAAATCCTTATAAAAATGTCTCCTAGCCTTGTTTAACTCCTTATTGGCATGTATCAGTA
>NW_010200075.1:16994-67323 GCF_000695765.1 Mesitornis unicolor | reverse complement strand
CTGAACTCAGGCTCTTCCACTTAATTCACCTGGAACTGTTGTTTCCTTGTGATCTGATCTTCGAGCTTCCCACACTGCTCCCTCTTTTTTTTCCTCCTGTTTCCAATTTACAGCTCCTGTTCCTCTTTTACTGTTTCTTCCTGCAGCTGAGAAGGGCAGTCTGTTGATTTGCCACATGCTATCTGTTCAAAAAACAGCTTGTTTTTATGTCCCCCCACAGTTTTCTTTCAAGCCTAATATCTGTGTATCCATGAAATGCAGTTTTGTGAGGTTTTTTTTCCCTGCTCCTCTCCTCCCTTGGAAAAGGGACATATCCAGAAGCAATGAGGAGGAGGAGGAGGAATGAGATGCATACCTTGCTTCAGTTTCTTGTAAATTATGCAGTAAGGGGTTTAGTTAAGAAAACCCAACCTGAACCTGTTTGTGAATTTTTCTTGAAGTTGTAAAGACAGGTCTTAAAAGAGCTGTATCTCTTGTATTCTGTGTATCCTAAGCCTCAGAGCTTGAATAGGAAAATGTTTATAACCTGCAGAAGAGCCACTTAATACACTTGACAAGAACTGTGTGACTCCTGTCACATTGTGCCCCAGAAATTGTTACATTTACCTGAAGAGGTTGATTACTGTGGCCTACAGGGCTAGAAGTAAAAACTTCCAGTTTTCACAAAAAAAGGAGCCTGTGGGATCATTTTGTATGTATGATCTTAATATGAAAATGGAGAGAGAGGATGAGTAACCTCCCTCCATCCCTTCCCCCCGGGACCTGCACTTGGCTGCTCTGGGGAGAGCAGAGATGTGGTGGTAGTGTCTGCAGGACAACAGTGTATTCAGCTGGACTCTGCAGACAAACAGATAGTTGCAGCACAAATTCCTTCTTGCACGGTATTTGACTAAGTGGGCAGTTTCCTCTTCCCTGGACAGGCTGGAGAAGTGGGCCCATGCCAACCTCATGAAATTCAACAAGGCCAAGTGCAAGGTCCTGCACCTGGGTAGGGGCAATCCCAAGCACAAATACAGGCTGGGCGGAGAATGGCTTGAGAGCAGTCCTGAGGAGAAGGACTTGGGAGTGTCGGTTGATGAAATACAACGTGAGCTGGCAATGTGTGCTTGCAGCCCAGAAGGCCAACTGCATCCTGGGCTGCATCAAGAGAAGTGTGACCAGCAGTTGAGGGAGGTGATTCTGCCCCTCTACTCTGCTCTGGTGAGACCTCACCTGCAGTACTGCATCCAGTTTTGGGGCCCCCAATATAAGAAGGACAGCGAGCTGTTGGAGCGGGTCCAGAGGAGGGCCACGAAGATGATCAGAGGGCTGCAGCACCTCCCCTACAAGGACTGACTGAGAGAGTTGGAGCTGTTCAGCCTGCAAAAGAGAAGGCTCAGAGGCTACCTTATTGTGACCTTCCAGTTCCTGAAGGGGTCCTATAGGAAAGATTGGAAGGGACTTTTTATCACGGAGTGTATTGATGGGATGAGGAGTAAAAGTTTTGAACTGGAAGAGTGTAGATTTAGACTAGATATTAGGAAGAAATTCTTTACTGTGAGGGTGGTGAGACACTGGCACAGGTTGCCCAGGGAAGTTGTGGATGCCCCCTCCCTGGAAGTGTTTAAGGCCAGGTTGGGCAGGGCTTTGAGCAATCTGGTCTAGTGGGAGGTGTCCCTGCCCATGGCACGGGGGTTGGACTGGACGATATTTAAGGTTTCTTCCAACCCAAACCATTCTGTGATTCTGTGATTATATGTTTGGAAGATGGAGGAGGTGGAGAGCAGGGTGGGAGAGCTTTCCCAAGGGCAAGTGTTTCAGAGACCCCCCTGCAGTGGATGGGACAGAGGAACCTCTGTGGAAGTGGTAAGAGAACCTCTAGGCTCCTAAATGACTCTGGCACTGCAGTGCTTAATGCTTTAATAGATCTTTTGTGTGTATGTGTGTGTGTCTGTTGTAATAGACAGTATCTACTATAGTGTGTATGTGAGAAGAGGAGGGGGGAAATTGTTGTGTGTATTGAGTTGGATAGATGAGATCTGGTTCCCTGCTGGTTATCCCTCTCCTGAGGGATAATGTTGCATGGATTCAGTCTTTGAGTCTGGAATACACTTCCTGGGCATACATTTTGCATAAACTAATCAGCTGCTTAATATGTTAATGAATTACTAATCACTAAGTGGTTAAGGTATTTCACTTGTGCCAAAACCAGCACATGGTGATGGGTCTTCTGCTATGGCTGTGTAGATCAGGACTATTCAGTTTAAGTTTTGATAAGGTGTATGTGGTGTGCCAGCTCGAGCCCTCCTTAAGCACAGCGTTCTGTGTCGCCTTCACAGCTGATAAATTTGTCAGCATCCACTAGTTGCTCCCTTAAAGACTGTTGAAGAACATAGTTGAAGTCTCAGATATGAAAAATGTGCCATGTTCTTGCAAAAATACTTCTTACTTTTGAGCTAGAGTCCACTGTTTGCGTAGCTCTGATCAGTTGCCCTGTCACAGCCTAGGACCTTTATGGCCATAGTCGTGTCAATATTGATTAGGTGTTGGAAATTATGTTCACTATTGTAGAATGCATAAAGGATGCTGGCTGTGTAGCCTTTGGTAGACAAAAAATACTGTCAGTTCCTGAAATTTGTTATAAAATGCTGTAGAAAAATGTGCCATTCAAAAGGTTTTATCAGTTCAAAATGAAGGTGGTCTTCTTCCACACCCTGCCAGTCGTCAGAAGAAAGAAACTGGAGGAATGACTATTGAGAGATGTTCCTGTTATAAAAATCTTCAACAAAATATACATTAGCACCAAGCAGAAGGATTTTTGGAAGTAATATTCTTATTCAGACAGCACAGAATTTCCTGATGTCAGGCTTACCTCTTAAGTCACTTGTAAGCAAACTCTTGTGCAAACTAGAATGATAAACATCTGAAGAGGTATTTTGAATGGGGGAGGTAAAAATGCCTTCTTATGTACATGACTGCCAAGCTTGATTTTCATCCACTTCTGCTGGCACGACTTCTTTTTGCTGTCAGTGTATGTGTATTGTCACACGTCACAGGGCTTATGCTTGGTTTATAGCTTTATTATTAGCAATGCTGCACAATCTGTGTGCCAGAACATCTGGGGCATCATGTAAATGTAGAGCATTCGTCAGTGCATAGCATTAGAAGAGTCCCAGATATTTAAGTAGGATTTGAGCTGGTTATCTAGCAGTGGCAAGAAAAGCATTCAACCTTATGGCTGCTGATATTGGCAGAGATGTACGTGTTAATGTCTGTAACGAAATCAAGTAGTCCGCAGTAATGTTGAAAGCTTGCTTAATCCATCAAAAGGCAGAAGGACTTCTTTATGTATTTTAATATCCTATGTTCCATTTCAGTTGATAATGTCAGTGCTTCTATTCTGGACCATCATCTCTGCTATAATAATCACTCCAGGTTTTTTTGTCATATACTAAAATACTCTGCCTTTTCTTTTCTGAGTTCATTTATTCAGTGCAATGTTGTAGTAGTCTTCACATGTAGTGATAAAATATCTGCTCAAAACTTGGTTCTGTTTTGCCTGGAAATCTTTTTAAGATGCCTTGCAATTGAAACAAATTATATTGCAACCTTGTTGAACTTACTGAATGTATAATGATCATTCAAATTCAAAGAATTGCACTGAATTTTTGTCTGTCCCATGTCCAGTTTTGGAGGAGAAAAATGAATCAGATACAGAAAAATTATCAATGCAGGGAGGAAAATGCACTTTAAATGCATAAAAAAGCTTAATGTAGGAATAGAATTTCCCTTCTTTTCCCTGTGCCTGTCACTGTTTCTTATTGAAGATTTTTTTTCTCATGTAGTGACTTCTTAGCACAGAATATCTAGGCTGGCAAAGCACGTTTCATTTTCAGAATTGTTTTTGTGATTTGCAAACCAAACTATAAACCAAATTTTGCATCTAAACTATAAGCAGTGCCTATACTGTGTTATTGCAAATAGTATCTTATATTTGAGTAATTTTTGCTTAACTCTGTTACTTGCTGACTTTTACAGATAATACCCAAGAGTTGTAACAGAAAAAGCTTAGAGAAAAATGTTACTTTTTAATGTGTATATATGTATTTTGATTTGTTTCCAAACAAATTAGGGTAATTACTTTGAGCTTTGATTTTTCTGGAGCTGTTTGGTTTTTTTATCTGGGAGAATGAATCACACACACAGAAAGTGCATAACTGTATATGAAAGGGGGGGGAGTGTGTGTACATATATGCATGCATAGAAGTTGTGGATGCTGACTTGATTGCAAAGAAATGAGTTGTTCTGTGCTCTCAGAAGCTTTGAAATAGCGATGCGTCTCCGTTTAAGGCTCAGGGCAAGCCCAGGGAGCAGAATTTTCTCTCTATTGTCCCCTACCCTCCCAGGGGAGGATTAAAAAAAAAAAAGGGAATAGGGAAAAAGATGCTTTGCACAAGGTTGGAAGGTAAGACTGTAACAAGTTTAATGAAAAACAACAGGGGAAAGGAAGAGGGAATTAATTAGGGACAAAAGATATTGAACTATATACAAAACCCGATCCCAGTAGTCCCGAGTGGAAGTGTCCGAGCAGTGCCTCGTGGCTGCTGCGACTGCTGTGACTCATCACCAGGGACTGCAGTGGTGCTGGGAGCGGATGGTGGTGGATGCTGCCGAGCACGTGGGGGTAGCCCCGGCCGTCCCAAGATGCGAGAGGAAGCAGCCCAGGAAACCAGGAAAAGCCCGCGAAAACCTCGGGCCTCCTCGGTTTTTTATAGTCTGGGGCCAGAAAGGGGAGGGAACAGTACTGATCTGGGACCCCCCAGCGTCCTACAGACACCACCTGTCCTTCCCTGTCAGGCTGTTAACCCTTAAACCATAACACGATGTCCCTTTCAGGACTTTCCAGCGAGTTATCCAGGGAAGGATGGTTTGAAGACTAGATGGTGGATGACACACTTCT
The DNA here is from genome assembly GCF_000695765.1 of Mesitornis unicolor. Lineage (NCBI taxonomy): Eukaryota > Metazoa > Chordata > Aves > Mesitornithiformes > Mesitornithidae > Mesitornis > Mesitornis unicolor. Next base: position 62,384 of record NW_010200075.1, on the reverse strand, counting down.
TGATGTACTGCTGGTTAGCAGAGCTCAATATCAGTGTTTGCCGTTGCTGTAATGCACGGTAGAAGTAACAATGTCCCCATCGAGTGCGTGTAGGACCTCTGCCGTCAATAATTCTGTAGTACAAGTTCAGACCTCTATCGGGGGCGCTCACAGAGGATTGAGATGGTCAAAACCATCAGCTTTGCTGTCCGTAAATGCAGTTTTGTTCTTCTTTTGATTTTATGCGTATTTCTATCTAGGGAAAGGGATGGTTTCCATTTCTGTGTACTGTTTGTATTTCTTAGAACACTCTTTTAAAAGTGAATGCTTCTACATGAATATTTAATGAAAGTAAAAAAAGAAAAAGTAGTAGTTTACTTGCCATCTGTTTTGCAAGACAGAACAATGTCCCTGCAGTGATTATAGTGCTTTTACTTTCTCGAGTGTTAGTGACCAGTAAATGCCTTTAAGTGCTTAGAGTGTTAGAAGAATTTATCACTTTAAGGTCATAGTTTTATCAGGCAATCTTAATGATACTTTTTTTTTTTTAAAGTTACTCAAATTTCACTGTTCAAACCTGTTTGTCCCTACCATATGAGAGGAATAAAGCATGAATTTTTGACTCCTGAAGCAAGGTCAGCAGAGATGCTCATGAATGTGACACTTTGAAGTACACTGGTAATTCAGGTGTTCCTGGTTGAAATTCAGGAGCTCTGTGGCTCCTGCAGTAGCTTCACAGCTACTTTTGATGCTTTTCATGGAGGATCCCCTTGTTGACTGTGTCACTGTGTTGTGTTGTGCTGGATTTGGGCTTGTGACTGAGATGAAACCCATGAAGAGGTGTGAAGAGCCTGATCACAAGACTTGGTTGCTCTCTGGACTGACACCCCCTGCGCAGGGTGCCAGATTGTGGCCGCTGCAGCTCGCTGGCCTTTGTGCTGGGCTGATTTCCTGCCATGTGGTCTGGTCCTTCTGTGAGTCAAGTTGCCACAGGGGAGTGAACTCTCTTAATCCCAATTTGGGGACTCGGTGAGCCCTGTCCCTTCTAACCTCAAAGGCCTCACCTAATGCTTCTTTCTGAGTTTGTCTCATTGCTGTTGAATTTCTTGGGAAGATGAACTGTTTCCCTCTCGGATACCAAAGCTGTTGTGAAGGAGTGGGTGGGTAAGAACATATAAAACATCTCTGATGGGACTTAGGCTCTAAAGTCACCTATTCCATTTTATGGGACTACTGCTGTTGGTAGGCCTTAGAGTTTGTGTCGATTTAAAAGTAGTTTATTCTCCCTCACCAAGTGTACTGAGGAAGCTGATTGTGCTGCTCACATCACTCTGTGCAAACCTCGCCCTAAGTGGCTTTATTTGACGTTGTGGAAGCACAGCTTGGTTGTTTGATGCCTTGCACTGTGAGGGATTCACCTCACTCATTATTCTGATGTTTAGTAACAAGGAATATATTTTATGAATACACGGTGTATTTCTGGGGTTAGTGATTAGACCACTCCAGAGCTACTTGTAACTGTTAGGAACAATTTCTCCATCCGACTTGTCTGTTTCCAAAGCGGTGCCTGTTGAGTGTACTGGGAGCACTGGAGTTCATGAGGCAAGAGTGATTTGCTTCTGCTGCAAGAGGAAGCACGTTTTGGGATGGAGTGAAACCCATCTAGGGGTGCCCATCTCCCTCCTTCCCTCCAGCCCTCCCCACTCATATAGGAAACAGAAGAAGGTTCCCAGGAGATGGTCCTCTACCGCTCTTTCATTGATTGTTCACCACTGGTGACCTGTGTGTTGGAAGATGTTCTTGCTAGCTCTGGGTTCAGTTGTGAGCTGGAAATCATTCATGAGCCAGCACTGTGCCCACGTGGCCAGAAAAGCCAATGGCATCTTGGCCTGTATTAAAAACAGTGTGACCAGCAGGTCCAGGGAGGTGATTATCCCCCTGTACTTGGCACTGGTGAGGCCGCACCTCGAGTACTGTGTTCAGTTCTGGGCCCCTCACTATAAGAAGGACGTTGAGATTCTGGAGCGTGTTCAGAGAAGAGCCACAAGGATGGTGAGGGGTCTGGAGAACAAGCCTTATGAGGAGCGGCTAAGGGAACTGGGCTTGTTTGGCCTGGAGAAGAGAAGGCTGAGGGGAGACCTCATCACCACCTACAACTACCTAAAGGGAGGTTGTAGAGAGGTGGGTGCTGGTCTCTTCTCCCAGGTGATGGAGGATAGAACAAGGGGTAACGGCACCAAGCTGTGCCAAGGGAGGTTCAGGTTAGAGATAAGGAGGAAGTTTTTTACTGAGAGGGTGGTTAGAAGCTGGAACAGGCTGCCCAGGGAGGTGGTGGAGTCGCCATCCCTGGTTGTATTTAAAGAGCGGGTAGACGAGGTACTTAAGGATATGGTTTAGGGAGTAGACAGGAACGGTTGGACATGATGATCTCAGAGGTCTTTTCCAACCGAGCGATTCTGTGATTCTGTGAAAATAGGTGTATTTTCTCAGATTGCCTGGCGAGAGATGAACCTGATGAGCAGGTACTCTCCTTCCTCCTCCACTTCTCTCCTCCTCCCTATATTGCACTGCTTTTGGGGAGAAGAGCTGAATGAAATACAAAGTCAATTCTGAGTTACTCAGCTAGGTAGAAAGAGACCTGATTTCCAAATACTTTTCAACATATTTAGATCATTGATGGCTGCTGAAGTCAGTGGTGCTGATTGCATGAGGAAAGTCCATGAAGACATTTCCCAAAGTATCTCTGTGATGAGAACAGCAGGAAGAGAAAATGTAGTAGATGTAATTCTCTGTAGAAAAAGTGTAAATAGGAAAAAACTTGGAAACAGAAGCCAGATTTTTACTTCAAGATTTGCCTTTTTATCGTTTTGAATTTTTTTTGAAATGAATCATAAAAGTCTTAAGTTTTTAAACAAGGAAGTCAAACGTGTTTGCTTCATTTTTGCTGGATCTCAATGACAGTAAACAAGACATACACAGAGGACTCAGCTTATTTGTGGAAATACAGCTTGATGTAAGAGGCCCAGAAGACAATTTTATTGTCTAACTTCAGTAGGTAAATGTGTTATGTTGGAGATACTTGAAAAAAAGTATTTGTTTTCACATATAAATATCTCTGATTACTTTCTGTCAATCTGAAATAGTGTGCTAGTTCTTATTTGGGACCTGTCAAGTTGAATAATATTTTCAAATTACCTGGCTTTAGCATGAGGGAGGCTGGTTCTGCTCTCATGAGTGTATGTTACAGGTGGAGAGACTTGGACTTCTCCCTTCCTTTGTTTTCCCTCCCTGCGTACTTTCTGCCAGCACAGATTGTGGGTGTGTATTGATCAAATTAGGAGAGGTTCAGGTTTTAGTTGGTTCTTCAGGACAGTCCTAGGACATAGTCTGTTTTTCTGATGGGCAGAGTCTGATAAAGATCAGTCCAAGGACAGGTGAGTTCTAGTCTAGGATCAGGAAGGGGAGCAGGGAGCAGGAGGAGGAAATGAGATGGTGAAAAAGCACAAAATGACTCTGCCGTGATAGCTGTGTATGGGGATGTGAATCAGTTTTGCATGTTGAAATGTCTTGAAAGATACTGGGATAACTTCTTGCAGTAGCAAGTTACTAAATGTAATGAGGCAATAATTTCAGTGTAGATGCAGTACAGCTGTTGACAATTTTTTCCCCTTTTTTTTTCCCTTCTGCAGATATTCCTGAAATACCAGAAAGCATCTCATTCTGCAGAGCACTACAGGTAGCAGATTTCAGTGGGAATCCACTGACTAGGTAACTTCCACCTTCTTCTTAGTACTTGCCATACCAGAATTGCAATTGTGCTGTAACAATTACAATTTTAAATAAGCCTTTAAAAATTGTGATCTAGGATCTCTATGAAATCTTGCCAGCAGTGTCTCTCTGGCAGAGACTGCAGGAAAAGTTCAGATTTAAAAAGTGATGTGCATCTTTCCTGGGAGGGGATGATATTTGTTAGCCAACCAGGAAAAATGTAAATCTGATTGTCTTTTAAGTAATTTTCATTCCTCTCCTTAAATGCATAGGAAACCCATGCTCATACGTGGGAGAGATAAGGCAATGGTTAGCACAAATGCATTGACACAGGCCCAGGTGCCTGACGATTTGGAATAAACTTTAGATCAGCTGCTGCAGATAATGGCTTTTACTAATGATTAAAGCTTGGGCTGGCATTTCATCACCCTCCCATCAATTGGGACGCAGTGACATGCAGTAACATGTGGCAAAAATGCACTGCATGTGTCAGTGGCTGCTATGGCTGCTGTAGCTCTGCGTTCTGATGAGCTGGAGTTTGGGATTACGCACATTTTTAGCACAGAATATAAGTTTTGTTTACATTGGTCTGTTCCGTTTGCTGAAGAATTTGGAATTTAGTGAAGTGAGGCTGGAGATAGCAAGGAAGAGGTGATCTGCTAGTTAAGACCTTTGAATACCATTTGGAGAACTGTTTCCTAACCCAACCTGTGCCACAGAGCTCCTTTGTGATGCTGAGCAAGTCACATAAGTCAGAGTATTCACAGTGGGCACTCCCAGACCTGCTTTGCTTTGCACTGAGGTGGGCTGGGAATACTTGCAGGATTAGCTGGCTGGCTGAGGTGCAGGCGTGCTAACAAACAGGAGAGTGTCTGTAGTATCTTAAGCTGCTCTGGTGGTTTTGCATGGCGGCTTCTCCCACGTGTGCAGCTGGGATTCTTCTGAAGTGCGCTCTGAATATTGCCCATAGTGTGTTCCAAGTTCTCTGGAAAGTCACATCTCTGGGCATTAAAGGGACACTTGTGATCTTAATCCCTGTGCCTCTGTTGCCCATTTATGTAGTGAGGATAATAATACCACAAAAATCCGGTAAAGCAAACTGAGGCTGAGCTGTGTTTAGATACACAAGTGGTGAGGGTCACTGAAAAGGTTTTTCCCAGGCATCAGAGTGCAGTACATAAAGCTCAGAGCTGCATCTCGTGGTATTGAAATAAAAATTATCAGTAGTAATGTGCTAGTTATCCTTCTCCATTTTAAGTGCTGAATAAAGCCTGGGGCCCAAATAATGTGTTTCTTTAAACAGTAGCTATAATGCACAGCTACAGCTGAGTGGAATTAACAGGAGAGTTGAAAGGTGCTTTAATGGGATTGAAATAGAGCTCATGACTATTTGTTGACAGTTTGAGGGAATTTTAAGAATTCTTGATAAAGTGGCTCCAAAGTGTACACATGTCCTGCAAAACATCACTTTAAGAGGTTTACTAAGTTAGAAAACACAGATACCAGAAGCTGTTTGCACACTGTTGCCAGGTATTTTCTGTGATGAGATCCAGAATTTCAGTTTTACCTATATAACAGCATGTAGATTTTTGGCAATGTTTTGCCCAGGCAATGTGGAAAAATAGTTATTTCCTTTTCTGTGTAATATCCTGTAATTTTTTTGTTTTCGCCATTGATTCTTGTCCTTCTTTCCTCTGAGCTTAAAAGCCAGTTGGAGATCTTCCCAATCAATGTGCTACCACTAATACAGTATGATGCTTCATTGTCAAACTTAATCATTGATGAACCTGCAGCATTATAACTGGTTGCCAGACCATTGTTACAGTTGTTTTCAGATGATTTCAGGTTTATATTAATAAAAATCAGGCATATTTATTGTAGATTAGACTGGAAGTCCACTATATGCTATACATATGATAGGATAGAGTTGTTCCAGTTGGGAGACACCTACAACAATTATCTAGTCCAACTGCCTCACCACTTTAGGGCTGACCAAAAGATAATCAGACTATTTAACTACAGTCTTGAACCTGTTAGAGCCTAAATGGTAATGAATAGTTACAGCGGAGCTCACATTGAAGATTTTGAGCATGTTCTGTTAATAAGGTCCAGAAAATGACAAACAGTGCAGTATGGAGTTGCACATGTAAAAAGACCTCCCTCCACCCCCATTATAATTTGTCTTTTTCCCTTTCCCCATCATACACGGTTGTATTTGCCTGTAGGTGTGCATCTCCTTTTGGCTAGTTGCCTGCAGGTCAAACCATGTGCCTTGAGCTGGGTGATGGAGAGGGCAGGAACCAAACCAAATGCCACAGCTTGAGTTTAGGTTGAATCTTAGGGTTCAGCAGAAGTTGGCTTCTCCTCCTCTACCTCACAGCCCCTTTTACCCCACCCTGTCTCTTGTGCAGCTGCAAACTGAGCTGCTTGGTGCAACCTGGGTGTCAGCGGGCAGTGAGTGGTACAGGAATCCTGTGTGAGGGAAGGGTAAGCCAAGCTTTGCAGAAGACCGACCAGGTGATGGACCTAAAGGTTTCGGGAACTTTGAGAGTGTTTTGCATATGACTGCATTTTATAGTGTAGAGAAGGGAGGGATTACATGCTGTTGTGCTGTGAACCAGTAAATGTGAAATGCTGTAGCAGCGGAACATTGTTTTCATAGTGAACAGACTGTTTCTTCAGAAAGCAGCAATATGAAAGGCCATGCTGTAAGTGTGTATGTAGCTGAAGCCTGAATAAAAGTAATTACTTTAATTTTACCATCTAGGTGATACAGGAAAATAATAGTAAAAAAAGACTTTTTTAATAGGTTTGATTTTTTTTTTATTATTTGTTAAAATGCGTAAAATGTTCTCAAGCATTTTTTAATTTTTGTATTTTTTAAAGTTACAAACTGGGGACAGGGAAGAGAGAGGCTAGGAGACAGGGCTATTACCTGTTCTTTGACACAGAAGAAACTTTAAAGTCTCTAAGTCATGTTTATAATTTTTTTTCCTACTACGATCCTTAGAATTTTGTGAGAGTCACACTGGAGTCTGGTCATGCCTCCCTTTGTGTGTATTTGCTAAATAGACTGTTGTTTTCTACAACGTGTTCTCTTTTCCGGTACGTATTAATGAATGTGAATACTTCTGCTGGAAGTCCTTGATTTGAATTAATTATCTCCATAGGTTGCCCGAAAGCTTTCCTGAATTACAGAATCTAACGTGTCTTTCAGTAAATGACATCTCTCTGCAAGCACTACCTGAAAACATTGGGAAGTAAGTATTTTATACTTTATTAGTATCTTAATTTATTTTCTCCTTATTATTGTGCCTATTTTATAAATCACTTGCATAATTGTATGTATTATACTCTAAACTTATTTACAGGTCTGCGCTTATCTTTTGTATTCTCTCCAGTCTGAGGGATCTGTTTAAGAAAAATCCCTTTGCATGTTCACTGGACATTAGCAGTCTCATGCAGAATCTGAAGCACGTGTGCGTGTGTTTCGGCTCTTCTCCGGGATTTGGAGTACCTTGGAATTCTAGGTGGAAAATTAAGCACATGTTTTGTGGTGCAGATCTGACCTTTTGCTTTCCTTCATTGTAGTAGACCATTGATCCATTATTGCAAACATGTCAGATGGCTTGCTACTCAGCTCCAAACCAGCCAATTGTTGGCACAGGGACAGATGGGTAAAAGCTGGCTGTGATCAGCATGGAAATTAGAAGGTTCCTAAGTACAGGAGCAGTCTGGTTCTGAAATAAACTCAAATGGGAGCTGTGGAGATGAAAACTCATGGAGCAGCTCTAAAGATGAAATTTTATAAGCTTTTAAGATGTGTTTGTTAGCTCTGGAAAGTAGAGCAGGATTGCAAGGACAGACTTCCAAGGTGGAGACACATGGAAAATAAAGTGAATTTTGTTTATCTGCCTCATTTGGACTGAAATGAACATCCACACTTGCAGAAGGGAAATCTCGCTCCTCTTAGTGGAGAGAAGGGTATCCCTTCCAATTTGAAGGAGAAGAGGTAATTCCATGTCTCCTCACTCAAATATGTGAGAACGGCTGTGCTGGTTCAGATCAAGGGCTCATCTGGCCCAGCTTCTTCTGCAGTTGCAGTAAGTAGATGCCTAGTGAGGATTAGGAAGAAAAGTGTGTCTTTGATTACGCCTCTTTCCATCCCCTGACTGTGTTTGGTTCAGTGGATTTCCTGAGTTTTGGATTTTGGTTTGTATAATTGGTAACCCATAATGAATTTCTCTTCTACATATTTATCCAGTTTTCCCTTGAGCTTATGTAGACATCTTTAGTATTGTCCTCTGACAAGTAGCTGCTCAGGTCTATAACCCATTGCAATGACTTGTTGTTTGGTTTTGGGTTTTTTTTTTTGAGCCTGGCTCTACCTTGCTTGCCTATGATCCCTGATATTGGAAGAGGCAGCGAGCAGCTGATCCCTACGCACTTAATCTGCCATCAATACCTTTGTAGTTTTTTGCTGTATGCCCAGGTGCTTTTTTCCAGGCTGAAGAGTCTAACTTGCTGTTCTAGCTTCAGGAATAGTCTTCACAGAACTTTAAGATATCAGTGCTTTAACTCAGAAAATTTATAGTTTGTTACTTCTGTTGGGAAACATACCATTTCAGAGAATTTGAAATTTCTTGTAGCACCTGATTGTTCTCTGTCTCCTCCCCTCATTATTATTATTAGTTTTTTAATCTGCATCTCTCTTTATTGCCCATATTGTTGTTCTAAGTTGCCATGTGCTGGATCACTTACATCTTTCTTCAGAAAGTTACAGTAACTCAGATGTTGAGTCATGAATATCAGTAGAGGCCTATTAATCTTGGACGTCCTTTCGTAAAGTGAGGTATTTCTAACACAGACTCTTTGGGGAGTCAGTGTAGTTCCTACCAATAAAACCCAACAATTTCTAAACAGAGGAGTTCTCCAGAAGCGATTTTGTTATTAAGCTTCTGCAATGTAGTCAAGTTCAGACCAGCATTGCTTTAGCCACTTCCCATGGATGGGTCTGACAGCTGTCAGCTGGCACTGCTCCAGCAGCAACAGAAGTGGAAAATGTCTTCTGAAACCTTCCACAAGCACTAACAGGTACAGCTAATGTGTGCCCAGTGACTATGGCAAAGACTTACCTAAAACTTGCATGAGCTGGGGCTTTTGTAACAGTCTTCCTTTTCTGTTAAGTTCACAAAACTTTTATTGCAGCTTTTCACAGCACTGGCAGCTCAGAACTGGCTTGTTCACACTTTGCAGTTTCTGAAACGCAAAAAAATTTGGGATCCTGCCTGATTTTGAAAATGAATACAAGAAACATGACAAGCCAAAACGTTTCCCAAAGCATGAGGTGGGCTGCTTGTTGTGCAGACAGTATCTGGAGGGAGGTTGCTGGCTTCCCTGAGAGGGCACTGCCTCCGGTGGCCCTGGCTTCGTGCTTGTCCTGCTGTTATTTGGTAGTGTGAGTGGTGATAGCCTCTGCTTTGGATCAAATTATTAGAAGCAACTTTGGTCAAAATGGAGTTACCACACATTTGCAGAGATGTCAGTATTTGGAGCTGTGCAAGGATAAGGGTAAAAAATTGCCTATTATTGATCCTGCACTTCAGTTGCATTAGTAGAAATTTCTGCTGTCAGATTTATGCTTAAAAAAAGCAGAGACAAATGTGTGGGGCTGTTGTCCTTGGTTAATGAGTTATTCACGATAAGTGGGACTATGGCAGTTGGGAAGCCGACAGTAAGCTTGGGCTAAAGACGCATGCTTTCCAACTCAGAAGAATATTAACGTAACATGAGGGGAAACTCATGGGGTGTCCACCCAAAATGTAACTTTTCCTAAAGTGTGTTGGGGACTATTTTAGAGATGGAGAGAAGGGAATTTTGTCTGGTACCAGTTGGAAATTATTGAGAGGTCTTCTGTGTGGACAATTAGAACTGCAACCTGAAGTCCTTGTGGGTCACTTATCTCTAAGAGTGAATTTTACCAAATTTTTAGCATTAGATCTGTAAGCAATAGACTTATTTTTTTTCAGTCTGGCTACCAACAAGTGCAGCTTTCGTTTTTTAGTTCAGAAAATTCTGATCATTTATTGCAAGTGAGTTTGGTGCAGCTGACTGCCTTGTGTTTGGTAAAAGCCTTGAAATGCTCTGTGGCTTTTCTAGAGGTTGCCTACTTGTGCTCTGTGTTGGGGCTTTGAGCAACCTGGTCTAGTGGACGGTGTCCCTGTCTTTGGCAGTGGGACTGGACTATATGATCTGTGAAGGTCCCATCCAACCCAAACCATTATACATGATATGATTCCCCTCTCTGTTCTTTTCCCTGTGTGCTTGCTGGGATCCAAAAAATGCTAGAAATAGGAAAGAAAATGGTGCTCATTGTGTCTTTCTGACTGAAGAGGCCAAGGCAGGCTCCTAGAGGTGTTTGAATGTGTTTGCAAATACCTTGCTGGAGCTTCTGTGTGTTTTGGATAATAATCCATGGTGTTATTTGATAGAGTAGGCTGGACCTATGTGCTCTGTACGAGATCTGTCAAATAGGGAACAAACACATATACACTGGTGATTTTTTCTACTACGGTTGAGCTTGCTTTGGGAAAAACTTGAAGTCCCTGTACTTCTGGCCGCTATGTGTGGAAACTTAGGGAAATAAATCCTAAATCCTTACTGTCTTATACTCTTGTCTGGGAGTACTAATACATCCAGTGAAGTCTCTAATTCATCTTCATGTAGTACAGTGATCAGTATGTACTCAATGTCTCTTTTTTTTTTTCCTTGTTAAACTACCTACTTCAAATCTTATGGCACTGCCAATCTGCCCTACTGTTTTGAACAGGGAAAGCAACAAAAGTAATGGAAAATATTTTCCAAACAGCAATACTTTGAAGGTTATTTTGGAAGTTCTTCCTGGTGGCAAATTATAGACATGAATTCCCTTGCAGTGAACCATTAGTGGAAGTGTATTTTCCTCATGAATCCTGATATCCAGTCCACTTTTCACATGGTCTGATGTACAAGATGAATGCCAATGTTGAGGTTCCCTGTCTCAGGCTAGTGTCTGAACTTGTTCAAGCTATTGATATGTGGAGTTACTGTCAATATTTTTACTGTGCCATTAAGAATTCTTCTGTGTAGAACTTTTATATTTTTCTTTCCCTTTGTGTTGCCAAAAGGAATTTTTTTAACATCCTAACTGGACGTTTGAAGAATGTAGGCAAGGCCTCCCTTGAACCTTTTGTCTTTCCTCTTGGCCTGTGCATAGACATGCTCGGTCTATGTCAACTTTTCTTTGTCTGTGTGACCAATCTGCTTATCCAGTGTTGGTACACGTGCTGAAAGTTTTCCCTTATTAGATTAAACATTCCTGTTTTAAGCTCATGTGTTGTTTTAGGGCATACTAGAAAGATGTGTGACACGCTGCTTTAGGACTTGATAACAGAGCAGATGTTATTTTTTGTGTTCCTCTGTGATTTGTGTTCTCTTAACTCGTGGTGTGGTTGCGATCTGGAGTAAAACAGTGAATGCTAATGCATGCAAGATATTTTCACTAGTAATTAGGTGGGTGTAGCTTGGAGCAGGAGTTGTCCTGTTGGCTAGTTGAACCTTTTGGAGAAACAAGTTACACAATTTAAGCTGTGAGTGGGAGTGTCTTTTACATCATTTCTCATTCTAATGAGAGCAAGTCTGTTTTTTGTGCCTATTCTGCAGGTCCGTGTGTGTCTGTGGAGCTGCCCAACGAGCAAGCATAACCTGTTCCTACCAGCATGGGTAGTATTTAGGAATTTTCACTTGCTTCCAGGATTTTCCTTCAATACTTCCTTATTAATGTAACACCCAGAACACAGGGCATGACTTTTTCCTGAAATTCAAAAATCAGAGTATTTCTATTCAAGGGTATTAGGGTAAATCAGGGTGTTTGTGAGGCTTCCTAGGGCATACCTTACAAGTAGTGTGAATAATCTAATGTCTGTTTGTCTCCAGCACCCTCTGTGTCCAGATGTGTTCATTCTGTAGCATTGGCTTCAGGGTTAGTTCACCACCACCATGACCAGCCCACTGTGATACTGGCTTTTTACCATTAAAGGTTTGGGAACTTAAAGATGCATACAGTGCTCTCATGGCTTAACGTTTAGAAAGAGAAGAGAGGTTGTGTCAGCTTTGTATGTTTGTTTGTTTATTTGTGGTTTTTAGGCCCGAAGGAAGTCCAGGTGCCTTCTCTGGAAAGCCTTTAATGTGCATCTCTGATGTTTAATCTAGCATCAGTCTCTTAGATGGGTGCTTCACAGGAAATCGGCCCTAGCCAAAAAACCCAATTCTTCCAGCATGAAATGTGTGTTTGAAAAGGGCCGTTTTCTGTCAAACTCTGTGAGGACAACAAAACCAATGAGTTTCTTTAATGGCTGAAGCAGAGTGCAGAACCTCATTACTGTGCTTTAAATTATTATATAAGCCTGCTGCCCATCATCACACCAAACATCTAACTCATATCCAGCTTTTAGCTTTCACATTTTTTTTAGCAGCCTTGTCTGTGCCTGGAAAAGATAAAGATTACCTCTTTTTTTGGATGCTAAGATTTAAAGTATGAGATTTTTACTGACTGGCAGATAGAGTGTTTTAGAAGTTCCCTGCCTGAATTCTAGCGTGGCAAATAAAAAAACTTTTCTCTGCCATACGCATTCTTTATTTATTTCCCTCCACTATAAAATCTACAGATGGTCTTCTGCTTGGATATGATCTTCAAATCCTGAGGATTCAACAAAAGATCATAGTAATATCATGATTCGTAGTAGCCCCATCATTCACAGCCTCTCCCCCACCTCCTTTTTTTTTTTTTTTTTTTGAGAGAACTGCACAGTCTGTGATGCAAGAAAGTAGAATAGCTTTATTCTAGCTTTAGAAAGTTTTGATGTGAGGAGGGATGAGTTTCTTGAGATGGGAAAGATATTCTTCTGATGCCGATGACTGATGAGTCTGGTTTACCCCCAAGCTGCAAGCAGGCTGAATGGATCTGTGGACCTTACTACTGAAAGGGAATTACCAGGTAAGCAGAGAAATTTTCCTCTTAAAGTCTGCAGCTAGTGAGTAGAATGCTGAAACAGGCATTTCATTATGACAGTGAACATAATGAAAAGAATAGAGCAAATGTTACTGCATTTAGCAGCATTGTTATGTAGAAAGATTTGCTATAGGCCTGCTTTTCAAGAGCTGTGGAACCCCAAATATCCAGACATTTTGTGTCAGAGAAACAAAATCACTGTGTGGTGGTTTTTTAGATATGTGTGTGTTTAGTTCTCAAGGTTTTGAAGTTTTCAGCAACTTCTGAACTCAGAATCTTTAATGTTGTTCTGAACAGGAGTAGCTGGAGAATAAAAGGTCGTCAAAGGCAAGAATGATGTGCTCCATGCAGATGATCCAGAAGCAGATCAGAGTGTCAGACCTTGGTTGTGCTTTCCTTCATGTATGCTAGGATGCCCCAAGTGTAGATTACACATCTGGTAGCATTACACAGAATGGAAAATGCTCTGAAAACTGTGTGGCACGAGACAATGTAATTCTGTTTTAATGTTTAGCATAATAATGTCTGATTAAAATACAGCCTTACATGAGACTTATCTTGCAAATACATAGGAGGAGGACTGTTTGTAGGTGGTCTGGCTAGGCCGATATAAATAGTATTAAAAGCTCTCACTCTGATTTATCTGAATTTAGCATGACAAGTAATATTTACAGAGTCTGAGTAGATAGAGCATTTACTCTTAATCACAGCTGTTTGCTAAATGGCAAAATTGAATTTTAAGGAACTCAAAAGTTTATTTCAGGAACACTTTAACAATGTAATAGTGACTGCAGTGCCACCTGGGCTTTAAATAAGAGATGTTGCATCTTGTATGTTACACAAGGAAGAAACTTTTAGCATATATATATAACAATTTCTTTTCAAATAAATTCCATTTTTTATCTAAGTCATTTATGATTGATGTTGCATGAGTGGAACAGTAGATATTTTGAAAATGAAATCTTGTTGTAATAGCGAATTGGCTTAGCCTCCCCAACCTGTTTCAGTAATCTTGATAAGCAAATTGGGGAATGTTCAGTTAAAGCATTCAAAAATGAACAGGCTGAACCGTAATTGCGGATCTCTCTCAATCTTAATGATGGCTTTTGAAGTTCATAGGGAGTTCAGTGTTCCTGTCCATTTTTTGGACCATGCTTGTTGCTGTGTATGAGGGACAGAGAGTGAGAGTAGACCTGATCTCAGCAACTTGAAAACAAAGCTTATGTAGAAAACTAGTCTTAATTAGCAGCTCTGTTACATATTTAGGGAATTCCTTGATCATAAACTGTTGACTTTCCTCTGGTTTTAAAATTTGGATGTGACGTGTACTACTGGCCTTCTGCTTAGTCTTTCCTCCAGTTAGTGGCTGATAAGATACTAATGGTTTTTCATCCTTATGTTTTCACTTGTGGAACATTTGTAGCTTTTTACAAGCTAATTAATGGTATTGACAATTCAATTCAAGTAACTGACTGCACATGCTCTTCCTCTCACTTTTGGTCTCTTTGCCATTTAAGTCTCAAAAAAAGTTGACAGAATTATAAACCTGACTTTCTTTTGTGCCTGTGTAAAATTCATCTCCCAAGGAAGGAGAATTTTTCCACCATAATTTGTGTCCAATTTTCCCAGCTCTGTAGCAAATGGCAAGTATTAGGAACATAATACTTTCTTTCAAGAATTGTTCTTACTGCTGTCCTGCTTGTCTGACTCTAGAAATGGACTCCTAAAGAAAGCCTCATGTGCCTTTCCCTTGCATATTATACACCTAAATGTGAGAGGAAAGAGTACTGTGTTTGACTTGGATGCAAGCTACTTCCAAGTTGCTTTGTCCCTAAAAAGGAGGAGGTAACAGGACCACAGGAAATTCGGGAAGCATAATCCTTACCTATAAGGCTAATACTCCTTCTGTTGTGTTGGAAGTGTCATTACACCAAAAATCCATGTGGAGTTCATTCTTCAGAGACTGAGGAAGGATATGGTGCTGGCATATATATTATCTGTGAAGAGTGTGTGTGTGAAGTAAGAAAGTCTCGGGGAAGAACTGAAGTGGTTGTTATCTCTAGAAAGGGGTGTGTGCTATGGAAGCTCTTGAAACCATGCAGGTTAATGGACCTAATTTCATAGAATCACAGAATGGTTTGGGTTGGAAGGGACCTTCAGAGATCATCTAGTCCAACCCTCCTGTTGTGGGCAGGGACATCTTTCACTAGATCCGGTTGCTCAAAGCCTCATCCAACCTGACCTTGAACGCTTCCAGGAATTGAGAATCCACCTCTTCTCTGGGCAACTTATTCCAGTGTCTCACCACTCTCATAATTTAAAAAAAAAACACCAAAAAACAGACCACTTCCTTATGTCCAGTCTAAACCATCCCTTTTTCTGTTTAAAACCGTTGCCTCATGTCCTGTCACTGCAGGCCCTGGTAAAGTGTCTCTCCATCTTTCTTATCTTTCTTAAAAGCCCTCTTTATATATTGAAAGGCCACAATAAGGTCTCCCCGCAGCCTTCTCTTCTCCAGGCTGAGCAACCCCAACTCTCTCAGCCTTTCTTCATGGGAGAGGTGCTCCAGCCCTCTGACCATTTTCATGACCCTACTCTGGACCCGCTCCATTAGGTCTGAGTCTTTCTTGTACTGGGGATCCCAGAGCTGGACACAGTACTCCAGGTATGGTCTCACCAGAGCGGACAAGAGGGGAAGAATCACCTCTCTCAACCTGCTGGCCACGCTTCTTTTGATGCAGCCCAGGATACAGTTGGCATAGGATTTAGTTTGGAGTCTGGTCTTCTTGAACTCTTTCTGCAGTCAGTAATGCAGTCAATGAAGAGAGGGTGAGAGAAAGAGGGTTCTTTTGGGAGTGGATTGAAACAAGAGCCTATCCCAAAGGTGTATGCTGTACCTTAGTAATATTTTTGGTCTGAGTAAGTAGCATTTTGAGATCTGGCTGATGACTGACTAGTGAATTATTGGTCTGCAGCACAAAGCCTTGTGGGATGGGAGTAGCTTAATAGGGTCCTGTCAGATGAGTGACTAGTCACCTAGCTGATGTGTCTTGGGACATGTTACTGGTAGTTTTATTTGGGCAGCGGGAGTGGGCTGTAATATATTTAAATATGGCTAGTTTCATGCATTTTGTATGCTGTTGTCAGAATACCACAGTTACCCTCTCGTCTCTTGGAAGACCCTTGATAGACATGAAAACTGACGTCTTCCTTTTCTGCACAAAAGAGGAAAGTGAGTTGCATAGTTTAAGATTCCTTTCTTCTCAGTCTAGTATCACATTGAATGTTTCAAAGTATACGTGCTGTGTAGAGATACAGGGACAGGATGTTATCAAAGTAACAATAATCTTCAGATGCTGACCTAGTAAGCTGAAGTCCTTTGAAACTGGTGAAATAACCTGAATGTGGACTTCATATCACAATTCTATATGCAGCATCCTTTCACCATGTTCGGTAGCTATGGCTTCTGCTACAAAAAAAATATAGTACCAGATCAAATTCAGAATCTTTACTGTGTTCTCTCCTTAGCCATCCTTATACTGCAAGACCTTTCTTTGTTCTGTATAAATGTGGGGACCATGCCCTTTCTCCTGTCTTTCCCTTCTCTTTACAGTCTTACAAAGGTGAGAAAAACACCTCTCTATAGGTTGCTGTTCCCAAAACTACGTTTGGGATTTTGCAGTCCTCTAACCAGCTGAAATTCACTGCGAAGGGTGCAAATGGGGCCAGGTATTTCTGCATTCTGGTTTAGATCTTAATTTCTTCTAACTCTGCTCTGTTGCTTCCCAAAGCCTAACTTGTCTTGCATGCTCAGCTGTGCTGTGCTACTGACAAAAGGTCAAAATGTGTGACACTTTTATTACACAAATAACAGAAGGCTGTTGTCCAGCTTTTATTGACTAAGCACATTTAGCTTTAATATTAGTCCTTTTATCATCTATCTTCCTTTTCTTCTGGCTTTTTCCATGTTTCATTTCGTTTTCACAAGGAAATAGCATGTAGCTCACTGTGCTTCCCAGTGCTTTCCTCAGAAGTATTTACTATTGTGCTCCAAGAGCTTGAGTGCTCCCAGTCCTCTTGCAGACTGAGTGGGGATAAAATAGACCAGATAATGTTGCCTGTTGTCACTCTTAAGGCTGACTTTGTGTCTTTTTAAAATATTCTTCTGTCAGCCTGAATTGCTCTAGTAAATAGCCAGTTACTGACATTGCTGTCTCAAAAGCCTGTGCTGGTTTTGGCTGGGATAAAGTTAATTTTCTTCATAGTAGCTACTATGGGACTATGTTTTGGATTTGTGCTGAAAACCGTGTTGATAATACAGGGATGTTTTAGTTATTGCTGAGCAGTGCTTACACAGAGTCAAGGCCTGTTCTGCTTCTCACACCACCCCACCAGTGAGTAGGCTGGGGATGTATAAGGAGTTGGGAGGGGACACAACTGGGGCAGCTGATCCCAGCTGACCGAAGGGATATTCTACACCGTACGATGTCATGCTCAGCATATAAAGCTGGGGAAAGCAAGAAGGGGAAGATGTTCAGAGTGATGGCATTTGTCTTCCCCAGTATTAGTTATGTGTGATGGAGCCCTGCTGTCCTGGAGATGGCTGAACACCTGCCTGCTGATGGGAAGTAGTGAATGAATTGTTTTGCTTTGTTTGTGTATGTGTTTTTTGCTTTACCCGTTAAACTGTCTTTATCTCAAACCATGAGTTTCTCACTTTTCTGATTCTCTCCCCACTTGTACTGGGTGGGGAGTGAGTGAGCAGCAGGGGCTTAGATGTCAGCTGGGGTTGAACCACGACATTTGGTTCCAATATTAGTGAGTGGTTCTAGTCTTAACTTTATTTCGGAGGAGACTACTGCAGTTGGCATGAAAGAGTATTTGTGGCGTTCCCTAGGTGTATCCTCTTCTGTAGACTATGTTGGATTGGGAATTCCTCTCAAATCCTGACAGGAATGCTCAGGAAAGACACTTCCAGCAGTTATGGTTGCTATTAATTTGTTGCTCTTAGTTTTTTCCTCAATTATTATTTCACATTTTTTCTCCTTGTTCTTCTAACTCACATGTTGAAGACCTGTTTCTGGAGTTAGTTTAGGTACAGCACTGAATAAGTACATCTGGTTCATACTGAAAATGGCAGGTTTAGCCTTGTCATATCTTTACACTTGACTTGATTCCACCCTCACACCAGAAATCATCTGAAATGCTGAGATGGAAAACTTTGTAATTATTTCAATTACTGTATCCTCCATCTGGTTTGGCTGTTGCCTTGTGCTCAATAATTTCACACACATGCTCAGCATTCGGTGTGTGCGTGTGTGGTAGCTTTTGTGGTGAAAATTATTACAGTATTAATGCTTTTTACAAGTTTCTGCAAAATAGCTTCTCACAATAGTTGTCTTGGAAAAGTACTTTCAGGTTTTATTTATTTTGTTTGTTGATTTTTTTTTCCCTTGAGAATATAGGTGACATTTTGTTTGTGTATTTTCTGTTGAGTTTTTTTGGAAGCGAGGACTGTTTGTACTGGAGAGCAGCCTGCAGTGCTCTATGGTGCGTTTGTATTTCTAAATGTAGTTGGTGAACAGGCACTGACAGAACTGTGTCTCCTGTCTGAGTAGACAAGACTGCTGTTGCCTTTGTTCGTGGATTGAAACAAGTAAACCTCCACGACTGGTTTTCTCTCCTAGATGAAGATTAGGATTAGGGAAGGATTTGGGAATTGATAAAGTGTGGCTTCTTTTAGTTCCTTTCAAAAACTTCAGAAAAACTCTTATCTAACAGTGTGTCCACAAAGTTAGAGACAGAGAGAAAAGAAGAAATGTATTTCATTTAGTATATTGTGAAAAATCTTTATTTGTAGTTGAGAAGAGGAAAAATTACCCTTTGTGAAGAGAATGTGTTATATCAGAAAATATATTTGGAAATCTAGGATTTTTCTTACAAATTACTGAAAACCATGTCTCTTACCATACCTTAAAAGCAGAAAAATGTTATGAACGTACAATGCATGAAGAACTTGTTGATGAATTTAAGGAAAAGCTATACATCTTGTCTGTAAGGTATCAGAGATTGGTGCTTCAATACATCAACATGCCTTTTCCATTTTTGCCTGCTATTCTGTAGTGTAACTGTCATGTCCACAAGGACACAGCTGCCCAGTGAGTCCTCATGGCTCCAATGGCTTGAGCAGTACAGATGCCTTCCTTGCACCTGTCTGGCAGTTGTACTGACCCAGATGTTTAAGGGGATTTATTCTATGTTGGGTTAGGGGTCTGTGTTATTCTTTTTTGCTGTGTTATTTTTACGCAGGGTCAATTTCCTGAGCTGATTGCCTATCTTGCCCCTGTTTGATGATATGATGGTTGTTCTTAAGTTCTTGCTGTTGAATGTGGTTTTGCTGACAGAGATTTTGCTTTAACCACAGCCAAAATGGTGTCTGATGTAAGAAGAGAAATTAAAAGATTGCACCAGTTTACTCAACATGATGGGGAGGGAGATAAGTAGATGAGGAGTGATCTGTAAACACAAGATTACAAGGCAGCTTGGTGGTGTGTGCATCCTTCTTGTATTCTCTTGATAGAAGTGAATCATGGCCCTCACCTAATAGCAGCCTGAAGAGAAAGTGTGAAATTCAAAGGAAGATTGGAATAGGTTTCTGGAAAACCTGTAAACAAAAATGTCATGGCAGTCTGTGGGTGGCAATGTGAGTAAGAGCAGACCCATGTTCCTCTTGGAGGGAAACTGTTCTTCATCACCTCTCTCCTTCCACTTCTTTGGTTCATGTGAAGATGTCTGATGCTGTGTCCCATCTTGACTTGTGTTTTATAGTGTTAAAGTTTTTATATGAGAGTCTTCTCTTGTGTCATTGAAATGATAGCCTCCTACTACCTAGTTTCTGTCAGATGACTTTGAGTGGCAGTAGCCGAGTTACTCTCACTTACCTTTTAATTAAATTTGTAATAGGCTTCTGCTAAAGTATGTTCACCTGTGTGGTATGTTTTAACTGTATTTCTTCTTGAGAAATATAAAACCCATTGGACAAAGTTTGTTTTAAAAGCTGGGGAGGGCCCTTCAGACTAAAATCAAAGCTCCTGTGAGATTTCATTTACTCTTTTCTGAATGCAGTACGAGATTGGTGCTTGAAGTAAGGATGTGTTTTTCAGATGCTATCAAAAGTCAATTCATGAAAAGTCTTCTTTCCCCTTTAGTAACTCATTAATCAGTTATGTTGCTTTCCCTGCTTGGATGGCTGTATTGGAGTTGCAATATGAAGGCTTTTCTTTAGTATTACTCAGATTATGAACTGCTTTTTTTACTGGGGCTAACTAACGATCCTGTAATTCAGTATGTTGGTATTGTTTGAAGTGAAAACAAGTATTTCCATTTCATGTGGTCTGACTATGTGGGGTTTGGGTTTTTTGTTGTTTGTTTGGATTTTTTTTCCATATGGTATACAAACAAAAACATTTTGGATTAGATTTAACACATGTTTCAAATTTAGTGGAATTCCTGTTTTAATCTAGATTTTATTTAAGGCATAGCACACTGTCCCTCTCCCCTGCACACCAGTGCAAAACATATTCTGTTGTAGGGAACTACTTATTTGCAGTTGCCATAACTGGTTTTTACTTTTCCCTGGGTTGCTGGAAGATTAGAGCAGATTATAGTGTTGGGATAATGTCTGACTCCTTGTGTTCCATTTAGTCATAAATAAACCCCTTAAAAATCTGAATGTTGCTATGGTGATGTTAGTAAAAGCTTGGGATATGGAGTAAGTGAGCTGCTTAGAAGCATAATGTCACTTAGAGTAATGAGCACGCCGTTAGAAGAGTGATGGGTTTACCTGATGCTCTGTAACTTTGGTAGCCCAGGCCAGATTCTGAAAGCGAGTAAGTAAATGCAATTCATATGAATATGCTCTCTTCAGCACCTTGCAACTACTGACCTAACAAGTGGAAATTTGTGTTTTGTCTGTTTACTGTCTGGCTTCATTGTGTTGAAGTATCAGAGAGAAACAACCAGAAACTTCCAGTCTTTGTATGCTGTCTTTCACATGATGATCTGGTTGAATTGAAACAACAAAAAAATCAGCTTACAGCAACTCTGTGTAAACAGACAACTGTTCTTCTCTGAAAGTGTGGAATACAAAAAAAAAAAAGATTACATTAAAACGTGGTTGGTTTTTTTTTTTCAGTCTTTATAACCTGGCTTCACTGGAACTTAGAGAAAATTTGCTGACATATTTACCTGAGTAAGTGACATTTCATGTGTTTTATTATGTTAACATAAAATGTTCTTATTCTTAAAGTCTACTAATGTCTGAAACTGAATGACAGCTAAAAAAATTATTCAGTGCTGACTGACAACATTTATGAGGTACAGCTTTGTTTTAGCAACACCTAATTACATCCATCACTTCTGGTTGTACTTTGTTAGTAGCAGGAGCCTGCACTCTGTTGATTGGTTTTGCTCTATGTAAATATTCTGTATAAAACACAGCAGCACCAAACGCTTCCTCCTGCATGTGTTGAATGAGCACAGCAGCAGTGGGGGTGGTAGTTTGGGTTGTTCTTGTGCTGAAATTTCGTAACTGTGAAAGTAGGGTAATAGGATCGCAGAGATTTCAAATCTAGACCTTCCTAGCATTTAAATAAGCATTTGCGTTCAGGGATAAGTATCCAAAAGCTTCCAAAACCTGGAGATCAAAGCCTCGGTGACAAATTAGGCCTACTCATGTCTGAATTCTGGCTGCACTCACCATGATTTTTGGAGAAAAAATGCTATCTAGATGTCTCTGTGCTGCCTGTATTGTGGCAGAGGAGTTGGTGGTCTTTTGTAAGTTTAATCGGATGAAGCCTCTTCTTTCTTTAGTGAAGGAGGTTCCTTACTTCACAACCTGGCAGCTTCTTGCATGAGTTTTCATGACTCCTACTCAACTTGTTTAGATAATCTTGTAGATACTGTAATAGGTTTAATCTATTTTAATCGGAATCTCTTCCCCAGTTGCTTTGGGGTCCTTTTCTCCTGTCAATCTACCAGTTACCTCAGTTGTGGATGGTTATAGCTGTGAGCCGTGAGGCATGTTCGATGTCAGTGGTCAGAATATATAAATTGCTAGCTAGGTTTTGCCATGCAGTGTCAGAATGAAGCTATCACAAATGTTGACAATTTTATTGCTCAGGGAAATTTCTGAGTGTCAGTAATGTAGCTGACGAGTCTCACTGGCTTTCATGCTACCATGGCTTTGGAGAAGGTAAGCGAGAGCTCTACAACAGACAGCTTTTGGAGCAGAAGGACGGTCCTCTGGGTCTCATGTTCAGAGAATTTCTTTTATATCCTTTTGAGCTTCTCTCTCTTTGCATCCTCAAATCCAACCTGAAATGCTTCATAAGTGGATAGATCAGGTTGGGAAGATAAATGATGGATTTGTTGAGTCTTGAGTCACACCGTTACGTGTGATCACTGTATGGGGAATTTTTATCCAGTTGCATAACTGTAAATTTCCCCTAAATATGCATCTAACCTACTGTACTATACTATGTGGCGTTGTACACTCCAAGGGAATGATGGTTAAAATAAAGAATAATGATTTTGATTGCCTATACTAAGTTTTGGGTTTCAAGGGCATGCAGTTATACTGACAAACCAAATTATTTTTTCAGTAAGGTATTACTGCAAATAGTCTGTGCCCAGTAAAATAACTGTCTACAATACATGCAACTGTCTACAATACGAGTTTCGGTAAAATGAGCTCATTCAAATACATGGAATTTCTGTTGTTTTAGTCTGATGTGGTTTTGTTTTGACTTATCTCACAGATCACTTGCCCAGCTGCAGCGACTAGAAGAACTTGATTTAGGAAACAATGAACTTTATCACTTGGTAAGAAAACATGCCACTGAAAGTGCACATTGGTCTTGTCGTGCTTAATTTAGATTAAATAGGTTGTAGGATGTCCAAAATTGAAGATGGAAAGAAAAATGTTTAGAGAGAGTCTTTTTATACTTACAGGTGAATTTTGGCAGTGAGTCAGTGCTTCCCATATCTGCTTAGTCTTGTTCAGTACAATATTATTTTACCCAAAAACTGCAGCTGATCTCTAGAAAATAAAAGCACTGCACAGACGTTTTCTGTCATCTCTCTTAAGATGACTCAATTAAGTGTTGGATTTGCAGTAGATTAAGAGTGTGCATGCAATTTGTTAGTGCATGTCAGGTAAGGTATGGTAGCTTGTTAAGCTGTAGCAATTAAATTGTGTCATGGAGTTCCCAAATGCTTACAGTCACTCTTGCTGCATTTAACCCTGGTACCTCTAAATAGTGTTTGGAGTAAGGATTAGTTTACTCAGTCTGTAGTTGTGGCCATTTGGTTTTTACATTAAGCTTCTATGCTACTTAACATTGTTACTTTTTATGTTATAGCCAGAAACAGTTGGTGCACTTTTCAATCTTAAAGACCTCTGGTTGGATGGAAACCAATTATCTGAAATACCTCAGGTAAAGATGAGCTCTACTGATACTGTTTTGAAGATGCTTTTAAAATAAAACCTTTTTGTTCATACCTAAAGGAAGGAGATTGAAAATGGAATAGTTTTCTTGGTCCACTTTGCCTGGGTTTGGTTTTTGATGTGTAAGGGTTTTCTCTTAGTTAAGTTCCTCTGCAAGGGATTATACATAATATCATACGTTGTCAGACATTTTCTTTTAAACATTTTCACAGAGGAATTGTTTCCTAATAGGCTCATTGTTCAGTTTATAAGATGACAAAACCTCTGTTTTCAGTCCTGGCCCAATGATGAAGGAGCCACTAGTTAGCTGAGCTAACCCTCACCTTTTGTAGCTTATCTAAACTGCAGTTTTGACAGTTTTGAGGATGAAACATTGGAGTTTTTGCAGTCATCTTCTTCCATTCAAGTACAGTGTTTGAGAGAAGTACAGTAATAGAACTGTTGCCATAAATAGAAATTTTGATTTATGTAGGCAAATCCCCCCATCTGACATCAGTCATGGGATGAGAAAGAGGCCTTAGCATTTAAAGCTTACAGCACTCTAAATTCTCTTTCTTAAGAACAGTGATAACATGTGGGATGGTTTCTTTTCCCTCTTATTCCTTTAGAGCCAAGTCAAAACCTGTTTTCTGCAGTTCCTGGTGCAGTTTGCTGCTGTTTGCTGTATTGATCTTATTGTCAACAGCATAGCTTGGAAATCAGTTACAGTTTAGTGAGCTTTGACTTTGTTGTTAGCGTGACCTAATATTTTTTTAAGTAAATGTAGTTAAACACTTATGATCGTTCTTAAAGGGTCAAGTGTGACTTCAGGAGCTGTTTTTATTGAAACTGGCCATTATTATGTCTTTTGTCTAATGTCCAAAAGATGAACTCTTAGAATAAAGGGGGTGTATGTTTAATGGAAGATCCTCTTGAGAGGCAGTCATTTCCAAAATAAAAGGACTGAACTTGTGAGTTATGATAAAGGCTCTGTCACTGTATGAAAATTTCATATATGTAAAAATAAAGGATAGTTCTGCCTCAACCACTGTTTCTCCAAAAGAAGATTTGGATGACTGAAATGAGAACTATTCTAGAGCGTATATAGGGGTGTCTGTGTACATGGGGAATAGGAGGATGCTCTGATGGCTATAGGGGCAAAGGTATTTCTGTGTCAGACTTTTAAACTAATTGGTGGATTACCATTGTAAAAAATAAGGTAATCATTAATGGTTGTAGATGATGGCAGTATATCTTGGCAGTTCAAATATGCTTGCTAGAGCAACACTCCCTATTTAATTTCTACATTTGTTGCTGTTAGGAGATGTGAAGATATGAAATCCCTAGATGTCATGGCATGTTGCTGTATCAGTCAGGAGAGACTAATCCTAATTTGCCTAGGGTTAATTGGGAGGGGCAAGCTTTAATTGCATGGAGGCTGATAATCTGTAGTTCTGAAAAAACAACTTTGCAGTCTTTACTTGAGGAAAATTCCAGTTTTGGCTGGTGCTTGCCTGGGTGTGCTTAGCATACCTTGTCTGACTGCTGAAGCCAGTCTTAATGGTTAGAATAAGAAACTGTGACTGAATCACTTGGTTGGTTTATCATATGTAAGATGTAATTATTTACTTTTATCTACATTTAGAGGTGTACAAAGAATGGCCAATTCAGAGGTCATACAGAGGATTGTTTTTCTTTCTGGAATTTCATTGTGATGGTACCTTTTTCAAATTGCTTTGTTACATGTTAGGGCATGACTTAATTTTTTTGTCTTGTATCGCAGGAAGTGGGAAACCTGAAAAACCTGCTTTGTCTGGATGTTTCTGAAAATAAATTGGAATGCCTTCCTGAAGAAATTAGTGGTCTGACTTCTTTAACAGACTTGCTTGTTTCTCAGAATTTACTTCAGGTCTTGCCTGATGGGATTGGTAAGTACAAGGTGAATGCTATCACACAGAACCATTTAATCCACTGTAAATTGGAAGTAATTTATTTTCAAGTCTTTTGAAATCCTTTTGTGCAAGAGATTAGCTTGTCTCAGCCTTTTATTTTTTTTTGCTTAGTATGAAATGCACAGCTCTATTAATTTTGCATTTTAATTGTCTGCATAATAACTACCTTGTAATCCTTTTTTGGCCTTCAATTTATACCAACCCAAACAGAGTAAAAGTTATTACATCCTTCTCTGTTCTTACTTTTGTCCATGTCACCATCATAACTCTTTAACATTGCAAAATTCTAGCTTGTAACATGCTGTAGGTCACTCGATAAGACTGACTGACAGTATCATACAAAAAAGCCATCCTTTTTAGCGGGAATGTGTAATTATCTTCAGTTGGACAATGTGATGAATCCTATACTGAACCCAGTGGAAGGCTGTTGCAGCTTCAGCCTATTACTCCTCACCCTTGAGGATCCAAACTACAACCTTTCTGTATCTGACCCCTGTTGCTTTAATAACTGAGGAAAGTTTTCTGAAGCATTACCAGTGCCTTTTTCAAGCTAAATGTTTTTACATCTGCAGTGGCTGTGACAAGTAGTCAGTGAGACAGTATTTCTCTGCTACTCATCAGCTGTTTTTCCAGAGAGTTTCATGTTGCAAGAGCATGCCTTCTCCTTGCTTATTTTTGAAATAAAGAAAAAAAAAAAAGGTGTAGGGGAAGGAGGGTGTGTGAATGTCATTTAACTGAGAACATGGGTAAGAATGGACAGACCTTCCCCCTCCCTCCATATGCTATATGAGCCCAAGAAAAGATAAATATTTTTCTAGAAGTTAAACTTGGGGGAGTGGGGTGACTACTGGGAGTCCTACAGTTGGCTGGTGTGTATTTGGTCGAGAGTTCGAGCAGCCCTCTCTGATGATCTGAGCTGGCCAGTGCAGTTGTTGTACATCAGAGATGGATCTGTGTCTTCGGTAAGGCTGCAACCGCTGCAGCCTGCAGGAGGGGAGCTTGTCTGTAACATTGTCTGGTGAATAAGAGGAGCTGCTGCTTCTTGAGAACCCTGGCAAGTGGAGATTCTTTGCTGGGGAAGGGCATTATGAAGGGCCAGGCTGTTTCAGGCCACGCCTTGTTTGCATGTGCATTTTGTAACATTTTCTGGATGTAATTTTGTAAAAGGCAAAAAAAATGCTACTTATGTGAATTTAGAGTCTTACTTGCTTTTGAAAAATTTGGTATGGCTACAGTATTTATTCTTTTTGTGTAATATTGGAGCTTATGTGAAATTGAGAAAATCTGGTATTGTGGTTGAAATGAACCTTGCTGGTCTCTGTGGAAGCCACTGGGAGGAGCGCAGCTGATCACCAAACCCTTGGTTGGATTGGTGGATCTGTAGAGCCCACAGAGCAGGACTCCCACCAACACCAGTGGGTCAGGTCAGCAGTGGCTGTGTCACACCAAGTCTCTAAAGCCCCTGATGGAGGTGGCTCCAGCACCCCTGGATAGCCTGTGTCAGTGCTGCTCCACCTCCTAATGATGAAGCTTCTGATGTCCAGCTGGGACCTCCCATGCTTCAATCTGTAACCATTGCTGTCTCACCTGTCACTGCAGAAAAGAGTTTAGCTCTGTCAGGAGCCATAACGCCCAAGTCCTTTCCACCAGGGTTCCTGTCTAGCCCATCACTTGTCAGCCTATACCAGTGCACAAGGTTATTCTGCTCAGGTGCACAGCTCTGCACTTCTCCTTACTGAACCTTGGGTTTCTCTTTAGGTTGCTATCTTACCATGTGTCAGCCATCTCTTCATGATTGGCATCATCAGTGAATTGGATGTGCCAGCCTATTGCAGCTATTTGGGACAGTGTGGGGCTGGCCAGGGAGGTGTTTGCAGCTAGTGATGTCTCCTAAATTCTCTGTCTTGTGCTCTGCCTGGGTCAGCTCCACTTTGCGACAGAGATCATTCTGATACAAAGGAGCAGAATTGTAAAATAGCTTGGGTTGGAAGGGACCTTTAAAAGCCATCTAGTCCAGCCTCTCTTGCAATGAGCAGAGACATCTTCCACTAGATCAGGCTGCTCAGAGCCCTGTCCTGGCCTTGAATGTTTCTAGGGATGGGGCATCTACCACCTCTCTGGGAAACCTGTTCCAGTGTTTAACCACACTCATTGTAAAAATTTCTTCCTTATGCAAGGAAGAACAAGGGGAGCTTTCTGCTCTGAAAAAGTATTATGTCCTTCCTGGGGAGAAGACCTTCAAAGAAGTTTGATTTGTATTCTGAAAAATGAACTTGAGTTTTGTGTCTGACTGACTGGGTTCTATATTAGGACGAGACCTTGATCCTGCTTCAGTTTAGGCTGTCACTTTCTTACTATGGCTGAGTAAGCATAGGTGATCTTCTGAATGCTCCTTTATGAATAAACATTGTACAACTGAGGAAAAATAGATAATTTTCTCCTGTTTATAGATCTTTGGGTAGGCACGTCCTTGACAATTACATGGGGTATCATTCAGATTGCAACTTTAATACAATTTAATATGTTTAAAAATTGAATATAAATATTTATATTGAATACAAATTCAGTATAAACTTGCAAATTTGAATTCAATATAAACTTGCAAAAATAGTGCAAGTGCCAAGTGAAGCAGTGTTTGAATTCTTTTTTTACCTGATAAAAATTTTCATTATGCTAGAGGATTTCTAAAAGTTCTGCAGCAGAATGATTTTCTGTAGTTAAAGCAGGTGTCAGAGGATACTAAGCTAAACAAATATGTTCTTTCTGTCCAGGAAAATTGAGGAGGCTCTCCATTTTGAAGGCTGACCAGAACAAACTTATTCAACTAACAGATTCAATTGGAGACTGCGAAAGCCTTACTGAACTAGTTCTAACAGAAAATCAACTGCAGGTAAGCACGGGCATGACTGCTCAAATGGCTGGCAGTGATAAGACCTGCTGTAGGTGCTGAATCACTTAGCTTGTGAAGTTCCCCTTGCTACTGCTAAGCTGCGAGTTTCCTTTAAATGCATTGTATTTCTTACCTGTTAAATGAGTGCTGAGGATCAAGTTGTGTGTAGTAACAATTCGCCTTTCCAAAGGTTTAAGCAGTTACATATTCGCTCTTGAATCTTTCATGACCAGTGACGGAATTGGAGCACCTGGAGTGCAGGGATCACTTACTTTCTTGTGTATTTAATGCGGAGTTTGTGCCATGTTGCATTATTGCCAGTTTTTGCTGTGCATTATCTGGATCCAACTTGCTGGAGCTGAGTAGAAACCCTGAGTGCTGCAGAGCTGCTGTTGTACTGTTCCTTACTCTGCTGATCTACTCCAGCCAGGTGTTAACTGTGGTATGTAGTCAGTTAAAATAGACTTCCTTCCATTAGGTGTTTCCTTCCATTATTTTGAAATTGCTTTCACATGATACTGACACTTGAGAGTAGAAGTGTTTATAAAAGCCTAAATTTGAGCATTTCTTAAGTTAGATTGATGCTTGATTGAGTTAGGATCTTAAGCCTGTTGGAAAGATGCCTCTCAGGAGGTCAGTTCATAGCACCTAATTTAGAAGATTGCCTCTCAATCACCTGTTTGGGGAACCTAAAGTTAGATAATATGGACATTCTGCATATACGCTTCTGTTAAGAGCTGCTGTGCATCTATAACCTTAGTGCAGAGATAACTCATGAGTGTATTTGTGTTACAAACTGATGTTCCTGGACATTTCTTCTGCAAGATAAAACCTTGGGTCTCCTTTGGAAGGCCTGGCAGCAATGAGCATTTACTACACTCCAGTTTTGAAAACGGACCAGTCTGTTAATTCTATTAATTAAATAAACTCTACTAAATAAAATAAATATTTTATTAAATCTATAAATAAGTCTATTAAGTCTAATAAAAATAATTAATTTGAAAGTGAGATAAGTTTTATTCTGACTCTGTGAATTTACAAATTCTGTTGCATCTTATTTTGGTTTTGGTGGCATAGTCATTGCCGAAGAGCATCGGAAAACTAAAGAAGCTGAACAATTTGAATGCCGACAGAAACAAGTTAACATCTTTGCCCAAAGAGGTAAGTTTTCTGCAATTAACTCTCACAGATGTGATTATACAAACAGAAAACTCTTGATTTCTAATACCTACAAGAAGTAGTTGGCAGCTTTGATCCACTGGGTATTCTTCCTGAACTGATCACAGCCAGAAACTCATCCATTAGATCTGAGCAGCAGAAATCTGAACAGAAGCTGTGGTGGTTTGGAAGTGCAAAATGTCTTTGCAGTTGAACAAGAAGGCTTGGCTCTAATTAGCTCGTAACCAGGAATTTCCAGTGTGGGTGTCAGGCCCAGCACTATTTGAAGACTGAGAGTTCTGTTAGACTCAGTGCTTTTAAACATCAATATGCCTCTTCTGCATGTAGTACAAGAAATCCTCCTCACCTCACTCTTGTGAGCAATAGCAAAGGAAAGGTTTTGTATTCTGAAAAATGATTCAGAGACTGTCAAGTCTTTTTGTTTTTGTTGATCTTGGGACTGCATTTGCCTTTTGATATGAGGACCTGATATGATCAAGATCACTGATACCTCAGATCTCACAGCTGTGATCACTTGAACTTCTTGTCTATTGTAACAGTATATGGAATGAAATGATGGTAGAATTTTCATTGTGAAACTAAATATAACGAAGGCCTTACAAGTTCAGTTAAGCAGTAAATTCTGGAAAGAGATCGGGGGAAGCATGGGACTGTGAGTTGGTTCTTTTTGCACTACTGTTTCTCTCTAATTTTTGTCCAAGTAGCTCTCCCCTTTAATTTTCCTCTCTGTTTTTAACATGTTACTCTGAGGTTGTAGCTTTTGTTCACCATTTTCAGTCACTTCAGGAGCAGGAGGGGTATGTACTTGAGTGGCAGCAAAGTGACCTGGGAACCAGGCGTTGGGCAGGGATTGAGCAGGGGCAGAGGATGCTGCTGTGGTAATGTCAGCAACAGTTCCAGTGGTCCAGGTCTGAGCTGCCACAGGTCAGTCCCCTAATTGGAGCTCCACGATAGCCCTTGTTGCACCTTTATGGACTGACTTGTAAGTGTGTATTTGACAGGGGAGCAAAGGTGAGGGAGGGACAAGATGTGAGTACTGCAGCTCTTCTAGCAGGACAGTGTCTCCTCTGCAGCAGTGCTGCTGATTCTGAACTAAAAATTGCAGTGGGCGTACCCAGATGGGTTGCATAAATGCTGGCAAGAGGCAGGACCTTGGGAAAACTGTGTTTCTGGGTCAGGATGTAACAGCAATCTTGATCTTGTGCTCATTCAGCAGAAAACTTTCCATGTCTTTACAAAGAACTTAATTTAATACATTACACAGGTGTCCTAAACTATCTGTACTTGAGACTTGTACAATGTTGTGTCTAGTCCACCTTTAAGCAGAATTACTCTTAATTTGTATAGTGTGTAAGGTTTTACTGATACTTTTTTTCCAGATTGGCAATTAATAGTTTATATATAAGCACTTTTCTTAATGAAGTTCATGATATTGGAGACAGGAGCAGGTGAGAGGAGGAAGCTTGGCTTCAGAAGCAGGTAAATCAGGGTGAATATGGAGTGTATCTGTGTGGGGGATAACAGAGTCAAGGGCTCGGTGCAGGACAGTAAAGAGATTGATGCTGAACAAGAAACTGGAGACTTGGAACCAGAAATGGGTCTTAGAGGTGGAAAGCATTGCCCAGTTGGTAAAGGAGTTGGGAATACTGGAGGGTGAAGTGAAGAATAAGAACATGCGTGGAAAACATTTGTGCACATGATAGAGAGGGAAAGGGACACCTGTACATGGAATGGGATAAAGTCAGGGATAAGGTTGTGTTTGGAGAAGGCAAGTGATCAGGAAATGGAAGATGGTATCTGCAATGAGGTGAGCTGGGGAGCTGTAGAAAGTCCAGGAAATAAAGATGGGAGAGGGTGGTTCCCAGGGAATTTGGCAGAGAATCAGAGGAAACAGAGCTCCTTGGCATCCACTTCTTTGAAGTAAATTTTTTTTTTTCCTGTAAAAGTCCATACACCTATGTACTTTCTCATTTTAGCAAACACTTCAAAATTATATTTATCATAGTATTTCCACAGTGTTTCATTGAAGTATGTTTTGCTCTGTGGATTTTAAAAATTCTGGTTTTTTTTATTTTTAAAGGAATTTAGTCCTCCTGCAACTGGAGGGTCATATCCACCCTCCAGATCAGTGGATTTGAATTCTAAGCTGGTAATGGTAACAAATAGCATAAACAACTGATGCAATGGTTTGTCTCAAGAATACTGTTAATATGCGTGTATTGCAGGACCTACTGTCTATCTAACGAGACTTTTCAGTTTGTTTTTCAAGTTTCAGTTTCAATTTCTAGTGCTTAGGCAGTGCAATGAAGGACTTTTCTCTCAGTCTTTAGATTGCCTTCTAACAATGCTGAAATGCTAGTTTCAAAACCAAAGAAACTTACTGCTCTCTGCTCATGTTTTGTCTGTTCCTGGAGTGGCATTTTCTTTGTATAGTGTTTCTCTTAACCAGTAGCTTTTTGCTTTAAATGAAGTGTGAGCATTTCTGTAGTACAAATTTTGTGGTTGAAATTCAGAGGAATTCAGTGAAGAGTTACATTTCAGAGGTCTCAAATAAAAATGCTCTCTGTAAACAGAGTGCACAGGTATAATGAGCCCTGTTTGCTCTTAAGCAAAGCATCCACAGGAGCAGCTTTGGGAGTGCTGATGATGGCAAAGATCCAATGCTGAATTTCCTTTTGGATGGCAGGGAGGAACAATTTGGTGTCTTGGTGAAGTGTTCAGTTTCCACTTTCCTTATCATCATTACTGACTTGGGAAAAAAAATACAAAACACATTGGTAGAGCATTTAAGGGAAACTGAAAAATGTGTCACCCATTTTTTGTCTGTTGGAAGGCTCTGCTTGCAGTGAGAGAGCATACCATCTTTTCCATTTATTTTCATCTCAAACTGAGTAATTACTATTTAAAGCTAGGCATGGGCTTCTGACAGCACTTATTTTTGACACCACTGCCCGCGGTGTGTTGCTTAAGATGTCTTTTGACATAGTATGGCGAAGACTGGGGTCTCAGACCTTTGCGTGTCAGTCAGTCTTAGTACTCATACATTGGTTCCCCTTTCACAGAAGCAGTCAGATGCAGAAGTAGAGTATGCAATGCAAATATTCTTGCTTGGTATCTTCCCCTCTTTTCCTTCCCCTGTGTTTCTTTCTGCTTTCTCTCATTCTTTTTCTGCCTTGCAAAACAGCTGTGCATTTGTGGTCCGTATCATTAGTAAGAAATGGTTGTGGGACAGGCCATTACTGGCTGCTTTTGGAGAGGGACAAAGAGACAGTCGGGTAATGCGCATACAGGAAAAATGCGACTCTACTAGAGAGAGGAGTGCATGTAACAAATACCGCATCTACTTGCTGGTGTCTCTGTCCTTCCCTTCAGAATCATTCCTGTAGCAGAGAGAGCTTTTATAAATATGATGGCAGAAATTACATGCCTGCTCTAATATGTCCTGGTGAAATAACCTGTGAATTCTAGCCTTTTTGTGGTGATTTGGAATTTTATTTTTGGCTTTGGGGTTTGTTTGGGGTTGGTTGGTTGGTTGTCATTCACAGTTTACTAGGATAGGATTTTGGGGTAGCCTGTCAAACCATTACATTACCAGATTGTTTCAATGCAGACTTGTAAAACTAGTCTCTACCTTTTGGCGTAGGATTTCTTGACTTGGGATTATTGAGGCACTTGTATGCAAATACTCCTTCAAAGTTTCCTGGTTCAAAGGTTCTTCTGTATCTGGTGCAGATATATAAGGTAAAACATGGAACAGCTGAATGCCTGACCAAGACCTGAGTCACTGACAGGTTTCATCTTAAGGATCTCATCTTGCAGCTCGATGCCTCTCTCACTGCACTAAGTGGTGAAACAGACTTCAGCAAGAACCGAGAATGTCTGAACCTGTTCATAGTTACAAATGTTTTTCCCCTTAAACTTGAAAGACCTGCCTGGTGACTCTCTGGTATTGAAATCCCACCCTGGCACTGGAACGCTGGCGAAACTGGTGTGTTGATTTTGGCACTTGCATAAATCACCTCCTTGGAATGTT
Source organism: Mesitornis unicolor (assembly GCF_000695765.1). Classification (NCBI taxonomy): domain Eukaryota; kingdom Metazoa; phylum Chordata; class Aves; order Mesitornithiformes; family Mesitornithidae; genus Mesitornis; species Mesitornis unicolor. The sequence goes on along the minus strand of NW_010200075.1, from coordinate 29,048 downwards.
TTCCAGTTCATGTGCTTTTGTTAATGAGTCTCTGCCACCTGCAGGGATCTGGTAACATGTCCTTCCTGGCTCTGAGCTATATTGTGGCTGAGAATTATTACTGCAGTAGGTAAAACTGCAGGGTTTTTTTGGCAGTAACTCTGCTTTTTACATTATTTTTTTTAAACAAGTTTGGGCCACTTTCTTTTTTCTGGTTTTGTCTTCTGTTGACCCATCCCTTCCCTCGTTGTTTTAAAAGTATGTGTGTGTGAGTCTCAAAGGAAAAAGAGGCACTGAGGAAAAATGCAGGAAAACTTGTCTTGAGTCAGAGGGCAGAGAAGCTCCCTTGCCATGCTCTTCCCATACTGTTCACCAGTGGTGCAGGGAGTGTTGAAGTGAGTTTGCAGAAGATTTTCCTAGCCAATTTAACATTAGTAATAACTGGATAATAGCTAATAATAGTGAATTGGGCACTTTCTTCCACCTCTAAATGTACTCTGTGCTTACACTTAAAGAATTAATATCTTTTTTCTGGGGCCAAGGAAAATTTTGACTTTATTTACTTTGAATCCCAACAAAATTTTGGTTATGACACCCAGGGAAAGTTTTTACAACAAAATAGGAACTATGGTTAAATTCCCAGTATATCTGAGTTATGTAAGCCTATTAAGAGTTCTTGATGCCAACAGCTGTATTGAGAGTTGAATAAAAGAGATATGTTGCTGGACTTTAGTCATATGCTAAAGAATAATCATTGTACTATTTGCTTTAATGTTTTGGGGTTTTTTGCGTAGCTCATACCTGTGTGAAAGATGCTAACTGGTAAAGGAGTTGATTCATAGCTTTTGAGCAGTTAACAGATGCTGACATCAAAAGGTGTTATTCAACTAACATAACTTGAAGATCTTCCAAGTTTTAATTTGTGTTACGGCTTTAGAGCACTAACAGTGTGAGGATGCGCCATCATAATTAGTGAAATTTGGGCTGTGGTGGTGAATGACTGTAACTGGCAGCTAGGCTCAATAGAGGGAGCAAATGGGAGCTCTGGGACGGATCTAAATGGGAGGAGAGGGATGAATCTGCACACTTTTCTTGGGTTTGCCTCCAGAAAGCTGCAAGGGTGTCATCAGCAAGAAAAATCAAATGGAAACCATCAGGTAGGGCGCAGAGAAGCGCCGTAAAAGTGGGGTGATCAAAATTATGCAGCTGATGGAGGTGTCAAAACAACAGTCTGTCTGCAGGAGAGGAGTCATCGGAAACAGCAGGGAAGTGATGTGATAAGATTTACAGTTCTGGAGGACTATTTAAGATGGACTGGCAGTTGGGTATGTGGATGTCAATACAAGCAGAAGGCTGAAGTGGTGAGCACCGGTCACGATCAGAGCATAGAGGGGTATTTTAGCAGCCAAGCTGACATCCTCTCTATGTATGCCCAAGTCTTACTGCTTCTCCAGAGCAGGGAAGCTGTTGGAAAGATGAGCCTCAGACTGAGATAGTAGAAAAGAGAAAAAAATCCTCTGTAAGGGTAGAGTTTTGTGTGGAACCCAGAGAAGTCCTAGTGCTGCTCATCCGCTGAAGCAAGTCCACCTAAATGCAAATAAGTTTTGTTCATACTTTACAGTACTGTAAAATGGGTGTTCTCAAAATCATCACTTCATAGTAATGATCATTTTCTGCCTGACCGATGTGTGGCATTTATTTTTGTGGTTGTGTTTTTGTTTTTTTACCAGGGCTGATTGTTCTTTGGAGATGGTGGAATGAGGCAAATGAATTCAAGTTGCTAGAATGAAATAATTCTCAGAAGTATGACTTAGAAATGCACAACTCACTCATTTGAGGCCTTTTCCTGATGCCTAGCTCACTACAGAAGAACGTGAGGGCTTCTTTAAGCCTCCAGTCTTTGGAGCAGTTACTCATGTGCCTAGAAATAGGCACATGCTTGGCCCTGTTAATTGAAGTCTGTGCTCAAAACGATCTGTGTGCTTCACTGTTATATGGGCTCGTGGTCTCAGCTGTGTACTTGGTGCCTCTGCAGTGGTTTGACAAAGTCTGTTAGCATGTGATGAGACTTTGGAAAGCATGGCTCTTTGTCAGTCAGTGACTCACAGCCAAGCCAGCAACATTCTGATGCTGTATTACTTCATGGTGGCCACAGCGATGCTTTCCTGTCAGCATGCCATTTAGTATGTGCACTGTGCCTCAGTGGTACCACTTCGTGTTTAGGTTTTCAAATGTCAGACCTGATGTCTTTCTGTATTGCTGGATAGATGCTGTCTTTTTTTTCAAAATGACAAAGATTTTAGTTGGGTTTTTTTTAAACTGTCAACTTATCTGTTTTTCTCTGTGATATCTCACCTGATGCTGCTTGTTAGATGCTGCCTGCATTTTCTAAAAACAGTTTCATTAAAAAAAAAAAGTATCTGTCTGTTTTCTCCTGTCCTCCCCTATTAAAAAAAAAAAAGGTCTTCACTACCTCTGAATGAAACAAAACCTTTGAACAAGTGACTATTGCCTGATAGAACAAAGTTAAAATAACGAAGTTAAAGTAACTTAGAAGTTCTAATCCTCTTTGGCAGTAGAAGAATGTATATTCTGTCTCCATTTGTTGGCATGCTCTTGTCCAGTGTGGATAAAGAAAAAGAAATTGAACGTCTCTTGTATTTTCTTAATTGTTAGCCGCTTGGAAAATTATCGGTCAGGTAAATTGATAACCCTGTAAGTATTACTCAGTCCACAGTTCTACTGTTACCTTTCATTAAACTGCTTTAAATGCATGATGACTTGGGCTGGCCGGTTCCACTGCTGCATTTTTCCATTGTTAAAAGTACAGAAGTTTTGGTCTCATCAGGGCTGCATGGCTTTATGTGGTTTGTTTGGCTAAACTGTTTGGATCCCCATGCTCCAAGGTGGAGTAACGCAAACTTCATTCATGGAAAAGTGAACACTTTGTGCACAGTTAGGGCATCACTTGCCACGTCATCAACATTCACTAATTGTATCTCCTGCTTTTCACAGCTCCTCATGTTAGATACACCAATTAGACACTTAGTGTGTGTGTGTGTATATATATATATTTTTTTTTTCTGTATGGCACTGAATTTTGTGAATGTGTTAAGGCACATTATGTAAGATTCTATACACTCTTTAAAGTGAACAGCAGGATTATTGCACTAAGAAATGTTTGCTTGTGATTTGAGTGCTAGTTTCTAAGGGCTTTGATTCATGAGCTAAGATGGCTGACAAGGTTGGTGCTCCTAGCATACAAACAGGACTGGGAAAGTTTGTGAAACAGCTGCATTTTAGAGCACAGTGATATAAGGGAAACCATCTCAGATTTTGTTTTGTCAAGAGAAATCTGTGCTGTAAGTTTGCACTGTAAATAGCTTGTGGATCAGAAGGCTTGAGCAGCTGATCACTGCTTTCTTCCATTAAAATGTATTTATGATACAAAGGAAGGTGACTGAGGCATAGATGCTCTGTTTGATTGTTTTAATTTTCTAAATGACAGTTGCAACCTTTTAAAATGCCTTTTTCCTTGGTAAATAGCGTAGGTTAAATCAACATGATTTTTACTTTGACTAGTGGAAAAGCTTTTGTTGTATTTTTCTGTAGTATCAAACTTGGGTTTGGACTGAATTTTGAATTTTGCAAAGACAGAAATGACAGTTAACTAGAACACATAAATAATTTCAGCTCAGTTTTGGGGACTCCTGACCAAGTGTAGTGATATATTGGCTGTATTGTGACAGAAGAACCCTGTTAGATGTGTGTGACTATAGAAGTCCTCTAATTTTTGAACTAATATCTTTCAGTAGGTTTGCTGTCTATAGTTAGGTTCTAAGTCTGCTTAACTGGGAAGCTTCAAAAGATGTTGGAAGATTTTGCCTCTAATATTTGGAGTAAGGGAAGAAACATTTTTTTTTTGTTCTCATGGTGACTTCTGGAATTGGCAAACAAACTCAGTGGTTTTTAAAGCCCTGTATGATAAGCAAACAAAGGTAAGTTTCCTTTGTGAACAGGAACAAAGAGTTACTTGAAGCAGCTTTCAAGTTGCTAAACCTAATAATCTTGGTGTTTATAGGATAGTAATTGCCATCTGGAACAAAAAGGTGGAATGTGGATTTTTTTAAATCAAATGTAGAAGGTTTATTTTTCTGAAAACATGTACTTCTGATGCAAAATACAGATATTTTAAAGGTAAAACTGAAAAATCCCATCTTCTGCACCCCAAAATTAGCATGGGAATGCAGATGCTTATGTTTGGATAAACTGGTAGAAACCGAGGTTATTAGATTAAATTGGCCAGTCCATATGGCAATAGTCTTGAAATTAGATGTTTATTGTAAAACAGGAGATTAAAGATGTTACTCAGAAAGTCCTCTGCTTTTGTGAGCTCATTACTCTTTGCAGACTCAGTAAATGTTGGGAGTTGATTGGTGTATTTAGCATTTTGCTTTGCCTAACACCCAATTGCACTTGCTTGTTTCTAAGTTACCGTGAGCAAAGAAGGAATTAACATCTAAAACAAAGAGCTAGAAAAAGTTGAAAGTTGAAGTTAGTATCTCTTGTGAGGATTGTCTACAGAATGACATTCTGTAGGGAAGAACCCGACCTATTTGTAAAGATCTACATTATTTGCAGATAGAGTTGTTCAAGAAACTACTGCAGCAGACTCGCTTCAGGTCAGGCTTCTTTTAAGCTGACACTTGTTTGCAGTCTGTCCCTCTGGGTGAAGTGTCTGGCGGGCATCGTAACCGGAATGCGCTGTGACATATTACATGACCCGTACTGCATGCCTTTGTTTACACTGTGGTGCTGCAACAAAACCAGACTTTTTCTTCTTCTTCTTCTTCTTTTTCTCTAATATAGATCGGGGGGTGCTGCAGTCTTAACGTCTTTTCTGTACGTGACAACAGATTATCTCGAATTCCCTCAGAAATTTCGCAAGCCGCTGAACTTCATGTCCTGGACGTTGCTGGAAACAGGTAAGAGATTTTTGTGTTGTCACGTTCTTTTCTGGATTTACTTGATTCTTTCTAACAACAAAAGATACTACATCTAAGAATGAATTAATAAAAAATCAGTTACAACTTTTATGTTAGTGTTACTGTTGAAATTGTCATTTTCCCCCTTGGCCCAAAGTAGCATAAGTCATGTATTGTCATGAGTATGTTTTCTGGATTGCTTTGACCCTGAGGAAAAGATAGAATTTAAAAAAGACTCTGGATTTGTGTATTTCTGAATTAAAACTAAGAATCTAGGTGACTTGGTGGAGCTTCAGCTGAAACTACCAGTCTTAATGTCAAGTAACACTATTATTGAGTGTCTTATCTTAGAGGTACAGTGCAAGCAACAAATACTGCTGCTTTGACCTTGGAGCTTCTCAGGAATCTTAGTTGATATGCTTCAAATGTAAAATGCAAAAAGAAGTGGATTGAAGCATAGACCAGGAAATTAGTTCAGTTGCTTAGTGGGAAACTAAATGACAGGGCGGATGGGGAGGAAAGGAGAAAAAGCAAATGACATCTCATCTATGCAATATAGTTGTCTTGTGGGCACTTATATATTTCTGTGCTGGCAATTGTGTATATATGAGGCTCCAGAGCAGAAGCAGTTGTCTGCCTTCCAGAGCACTTTACTGCAGTAGAAAAAGCTTAGCATTGTTTTATCTGTTATTCAGAGCTACAGAGAATTATGGTATAAAGTTAAGCTCCAGGTTCTTTTTGAAAGAATGGAGTAGTTGGAGTTGATAACTACTGCAGTGCCTTCTATTAGAGGCATTAATCTCAGTCCTGTTTATTCCAACTTAGTGATTTACCCCTGAGTTGGCTTCATGGCCAAGAGATTGCCCTGACTTTCTTTTCTTTTTCGACCTAGGCTGACGTATCTTCCCCTCTCACTGACTACCTTAAAGTTGAAGGCTTTGTGGTTGTCTGATAACCAGTCCCAACCTCTGCTGACGTTTCAGACTGACACAGACCCTGAAACAGGAGAAAAGATTTTGACATGTGTATTACTTCCTCAAATGCCTTCTGAGCCTGGTTGCCAAGGTAAGTGCCTAGAGTCAGTTTTTCATTATGTATGGAAGTATTTCTTCTTTGTTTACTGTGTTGTCTGTTTGATAAAGGTTTGTAAAACATGCATAAGCTTTAATGAGCAAAGTAGCAAAGTTCTAGGTGAATTTTCGCTTTTAAACTTTTTTTTTGTAATCATGCTAGTTTTCAGAAGACTTGAAAAACATGGCTGTTAGTGTTACTGAGAACACCACCAGCTACAATGAATAGCATATAGGCCTGGAAGAAGACGAATTAATTGCATCATTATTCTGAGGTTTGCCAGTGGGTCGAGTAGTGGTGTCCATATTTGTGTACATTAATTATACATCTTAAATACATGTATATGTAGTGAAAATTGTTGACTTTCCAACTACAGTCTCTTTACCAGAAAAATAATTGCATAGCTAGTAATAAGTAGTAGACATTTTACTTTCTAGCAAGCTAATTTTCTTTCAAGCAGAGGTGCTGTACAGTAACTTTATTATATTCTTCAACAAGTGTAGAATTACACTATAAGTTGCTTTTATGTTTTGTGCTGAAACTTGCCTCTGGGTCAGGTGGAACCATAATCTCTGTTTCATTGTTGGCTGGGTTGCTGCTCCAGTGACTTCTGGATGTTTTTTGTCCTCAAGCTTTCATAGCGATATGTGAGCATTCAAGGGGATTCATCAGAACTAATATTTAAACTTTTGCTGTAATCACTGGAGAGTAATTTATCCCATCCAAGAATAGACTTTTAAAAGAAACCATGTGAATTCTTATCCACTGAGACCAAAGGGGCCTGAGGAGAAAAGCTCAGCTGTAGATAGCTGTATTTGGGTACCCAAACTTGCCTAGTTTAATTCCACTCTTTCAATACTGTGCAGCTGGAGCAAACAAACCATTAAAGCAGTAGAAGTGTAGAAATGGCTCTGTTTTGTGTCAGCTTCTGGATTTTAAGAGTACAAATTGCATTACGTATTAAAATTAGTAAACAAACTAACTTTTAGATTTGGGGAAGTTTAAGCTAGCTCAAGAAATGTAGCTGAAGCAGGCTGACTTTCTCTAAAGGCCTCACTACTAGAAAATAGATTTCCTCCTCTCCAAATGAATCTCTTGGCATCAGGGGTAGAAGGTTTGGAATTAAGGTTGTTGGATGTGTATGCCTAGCAACACTAAAAGGATAAGGTCAGTAAAAGAAATGATTCTGTGTTAGGGAATGCCATTTATGGAACTGGCTAATGTCAGATGGCAGCTATGAGCTGGAAGAGAAGCAGGTATAGTGGCAAGTATATTAAATTACGTAATCAGTACTCTGAAACTGCCACAGACCTGAAACAGAAATTTCTCATTTATTCAAAAACTATTGTATGTACTCGATAACAGAAAATCAATGCAAGTTCTGTTTTCTATCAAAAAAAAGAGTAATAGTTGTAAATCCTGGATGAGTGATTGGTTGTAAATTGCAGTTATGAACAATTTAGCAGGTTGATGTTTTGGACTTTCCGTGAATCTTTAGATACATTTTCTGTTCTAACAGATAACTTACCACGCTGTGGTGCACTGGAGAGTCTGGTAAATGAAATGTCAGATGAAACATGGAATGAGCGGGCAGTGAATAGAGTCAGTGCAATTCGCTTCTTAGAAGATGAAAAAGATGAAGAGGATAATGAAATGGTATGTTTTCCAAGACTTTGGATATCTGCAGACACTGCGACTTTAATGCAAAAGTGTAAAAAGTATCTGAGCTCTCTTGCTGTAGATTTTTCAGCTGTGACTGCATGTTTTTTGCATATGTTTGTAGCAGAAACTGTTTATGTTGACTGCCAAAACTTTTCATATTGCCTTAAAATGCCTTTTTGATTTTTTTTCTGCTTCGAATATAACTTTCATGTTCTGATGCAGGACAGTCTTTGTTTTCCTTTTTTTCCCCAGTGTCTGCTCAGGATGTTTTCTTTCTAGAAACAAGATAGGATCTTTCTCTGCATCTGTGAAGCTTTACTGCCTGAAAGTATATAGTCTAATTTAGGATTCCAGCACTCTGGCATGTGTCTCCCTTAAGGTCGTCATTGTTTGTCTCTCTAATTTCTATTTCCATGCTCTTTCTTTCTCTATTTCTGTTTTTTTTTTTTTTGCTCCACCATTTGCATTGAAATAACCATAGTGTCCATAAACAGCAAGAATGTTGCTCATTAGTTCCCCACTTTAACAAAGGATTTGGGAACGTCTGTCACTGTACTTATGAGACCTCTCCATTAAGTTGGGCTCTGCATGTCCTGAAGATCAAAATGCAATGTGATCTTTAGCTTTACTAACTTTCACTAACAATTAAAACTCTTTGTAAAGACTCTGACTGCTTCAGTTGGATTTTCAGCATGCTTTTCTGATGCTCTAAAAACTTGCTGGTGGTCCTCATTAGAGCTCAGCTTTAGGTACTTCAGGGCATTGTCTGGAATGTAGCACACTAGAAACATGGTCTTACTTTAAAAAGTGTCTATAAAAATTCTTAGTTAATAGGGAAATTAACATTTTCTTACATTTTCAATTACAGTGGTTACATAATCCAAAGCAGCAGAAATTACATGTCTCTGACAAGTGTGATTTGTAGACTGACTGATCAGAGAGTTCAGAAGGATGCCTCTTAACAACAGTGCCAGCCCAGGAATGTCCATACGATAACGAGGGCTCAGGTGTTAATGATAACTGCTTTCAGTCATGGTATTACAGCCTGACTTGAGGCAAGAACCTTTTTTAGGGGAAAAAGTTGTTTATGATCCTACTGGGGAGGAGGAAGTGAGGATTTCCAAAGCAGTCTTGACCAATGCACCCATTAGTTCTGCTGTAATCTGCACAGTTTACATGTATACCACTGAGAAGTCACTGCATGTATAGATGTATTATACTGATACATATGTGTGCAACTATTCTTGGTGTTCTGTTGGTCTCTAATCTGGATGCTAAGTGGAGTTCTTGTAAATTTTGTTTTCCTTGTAAAGGCTTCAGCACAATGATGTTAGACATTCTTATGTCTAAGATGGGAGAGAAACACTCCCTCTTCTTCCTTTCAAGATATTTGTTCTCAGTTGACAAGAGAACCAAACTGTGGTGGGGCTGGAAGGCACACAGAGCTCCACACAAACATGCATTTGACACTGTAAAGAAATCTTGTGGGATTCTTTCAAAACCAGCTGAATGTTTTTTGTTTGAAATATGATCTTAAAATCACTTGGATGGTTTTTAAGGAAAAAAATAATCCCAGCTATATTTATGAAAGAATCTTCACTTTATAACTTGTAATTGTACTTCACTTGAGTGGCTCTCAGATTAGTGGGTCAAGAGAGGAAAAAATTTGCTCCTAGACAGTTCTTAAAACCTCTTTCACTGTCTTCATAAACAAGCAGCTATGAAAATAGCGTTCAACTTAGAGCATCACACTTTGAAAGGGAAAAGGGGGAAAAAAGAAAAAAAAATCGATACCTAATATTTGGTATGTGAATGCTAAAGCCTTGAAAGTGTGTATTGTTTTTAAAAGAGACGAAGGCAAAACCACTTATTGCGCTGTTTATTTTTAGAGAACACTTCTAAGGCGAGCCACTCCACACCCTGGAGAATTAAAGAACATGAAAAAGACAGTGGAGAATTTACGGAATGATATGAATGCTGCTAAAGGACTGGATTCAAACAAAAACGAGGTCAATAATGCCATTGACAGAGTGACCACTTCTGTGTAGAATTTCATCTCCAGGTTTTACCTCCTGTGTCTTCCCCTGCTGTTGAAATGTTCCTGTCGTCTTCTGGGAGCTCACTGAGCCCCTTTTTGTTTTTAACCAGAACCTGATTCATCGTCTCCATATATGTGAAAAGTGCTGCCCACTGGAAGAAAGTGCCTTATTTCATCCAGGCAGTGAACCAGTTATTTCCAAATCAATATTATAATTTTAATAGTTCTAGGCTTTTTTAAGTATAATACACTACTGTATGCAGAATAAAATATTTTTGTCTTAAACACAGGGGAAATAATGCTTTTCTTTTCCAGAGTGCTGGGATATCTTTTTCCCAGTGGCTGGATGTGCTAGTGAGAAATATAGTTTTGTGGAAAATTGATACACTTTTTTATTCTTTTGGCAGCTCAGATGGTGTAAATTTTAATTTTTTTGTATAGGACTTTCGTAACAAAATTATGTATTTCATTTTTAAGAGAAAATTTATCTTGAGTGGTACATATTTTAGTATTTGTGGAAGAGAACAAGTCTCATGGACAACTGTATTCATTCATTTGTACCACCCATTGTGCCTTATTGTGTCTTGTATGTCATATTAGTCTTAAATATACCAATTCTTGAGGAAAGTGAGTAGATTTAAACTTGGTCTCCTGTTTTAGATATGTTTTTCTTTTCAGATAGTAATTTGTTGGGAGTTTTACAGCAGAGAACTTATGTTTATATCATGGGATTTTAGGTTGTGAAGCACAAAATACTAGTTTTGTTGTAAACAGAATTAAGATTAAAATGGCCAAACTGCTATTGTTTATTCCATAATGCACTCACACTTTAACTTAGTTGTAATGATACATCTTGTTTTGTATGTCATGTTGCATTGCAGTCACTAGAAATTCATGCTTCTGTTGGGTTTTTTTTTTAAATGTGCCATCTGTAAAATAACTTGAAAAACAGCATGATATACTTTCAGAAGCACAGTATGAGACTAGTTTTATGTATTACACAAGAAAGCATGATTCTTTAAAGTGCTTTGGTGGTTTTATATAAATATATAAAACCATAATAAAAAAATCTTTGAAAGCTTCAGTAGGTTTATTGTATCATTAAAATAGCAATTAAAATATGTATGAATCAAGACTGGAATTTACTATCACTGTTACTGTGTTGCACTTCCAGTGATCCAATGCTGATTTCAAGGTCTTATTAAATCTGTGGGTTCTTGTTTGTTTATAAAGGTAAGTATTGACTGAGTTGAATTCAGTAAATAACAACTTTGCAAAAGGCAGAGAAAGATGGATTTTGGTGTCTCTGGGTTCTGTATGTGCCGTGAACTAACAAAGCTTCTGACTTGTTCAGGGGCTTGAGCAGTCTGAGTTCAGAGCAAAGGTTTGACATATGTAGTGTGTATTACTAATGCAATGAACACAAATTTCTCAAAATGAAAGACCTGACACTTCATGCATGGCTAACCATATGCCTTCTTCTGCTGAACATTTCTTCCAGTAAGAGTGGATGGTATGAGCATTTCTGGGAGAAGATGGGAAAGGAGGAGATCAGGGAAGTCATAATTACTTTTGTGTTAAAATTAATGGCTGCGATATTTAATAATTTTTGTAGTTTAACTTTTTGATTTAAAGCTTTTACAAAAGGCACTGCTATCCAATGTTGAACAAGTCAGTATTACAAGCCATCTGCAAAGATTCAAATCTAATGTGACAAAATGCATTAATTTTTATGATTTCTTTTCATCTTGAAGGTTCTTCATTTAAGCTTCAAGGCATGGTCTCTTTGCAGGAGCTGCTGCAGGTTGATAAGTGTTAGGTTAGTTCATGAGTAGTGCAGTTTCAATCTTCCCAAGGCAGAGTTCTGCCAGTTCTTGGTAAGCTGCTATAAAAAGAAACAGGCAAAAAAAAACCCGCACAAAAATAACCAACAATAAAACAAAAACCAGAAAGAAAATCAGGTTTTGGTACAGTTGACTCCAACCTTGGGCAGAGTTTTTATTTTGAATTTCTTACTGGGATTGACACAACAAAAGTTTAAAAATGTAGGAAACTCTATAGTCAGAGTTCAAGTAAACCTTGGCAAACCCGTTTGAGATGAAAATGACTTCCTAAAAAAGACAAACTGAAGCAAAACATAGCAAGACTGTGTGCTCTGTAATGACAATTTTTCATTTGGAGGCTGTGGTTCATTTTGCTTTTAGCATCTACTCCAGATATAAACAGGAGAGCTCCATCAGCAAGGTGAAATGAATGTGTAAAGCCTGGATTTGGGCCTTGCCTAATGTGCCATCAGATGACAATAATTAACTGCACCTT
>NW_010200075.1:0-16963 GCF_000695765.1 Mesitornis unicolor | reverse complement strand
TGCTGAAGTCAGAACAAGATGTAAATCTTGTTACAGCTCTTTGATAGGTGATTTGTCACCAGGTGGTTGCTTTCTGTACACCCCAGCAAACTTGTGGAGCCTGCACTACAGCCCAAAAAGCAGCCAAAAGACAGGCAGTACTTTCTGGATCAGCTTTGACATGAACTAACTTGTCAGAAGTCCATTTATTTTTATTTTGTTTTAATAGTGGAAGGAATATTTGTTTTGGCTTGTCTAGCTACAGAGAAATGGGTGGTCCAGGCTTGTTGCCTTCATTTGGGATGGTTTCATGTTCCTTCACCTTAGTGTCATCTCCTTGTGGTCATCTCAGCCAAAGACAGGTGGTATGAGTTGGTTGTTGAAGGTGTTTGCTCCATTAATTTAAAAAAGAAAATAAATTGAGCTCAGAGTAGAATCCAACAGTCATTTGACAAGAGGTTACAGGAGCTGAAGTCCATCATCAGATCATCCTGCTGCTACCCTGAAGGAGCACTCGTGTACCTCACCTTTCACCGCAATTAGAAATCTGTCTTGACTTTGTGAATGTGTGTAATGAAAGTCTGAATTTTTGTTATGTTTCCTTAATATCTGCGAAAGACCTGAAAGAGGTCAATCTTTCAATCTTCTATGCTAAAGCTGTGTAGCACTGTATGTTGTTAATGTCTTCTGTTTATGCTCTTTGGGTGAGGCAATTTGAGATTCTGCCCTGTCTTGGGTAGTTCAGCAGTATTTACAATTTACCATGGGATGTTTGAGTCTGGCGGCAGGTGCGTTTTTCCAGGCTCATGAAAACTTGAGATATGACAACTGCTGGTAGTATGGAGTAATAGCAGTTGAAGTGTCACTTGTTTTCATGGCTGAAAAGATACTTGGATATTCCCTGTCCAAACAGTGACAAGTGGCTGCCCCAAATCCTAAATGTCGGATTCACAGCAGCTTTATGATGAAGGGGTGACTTACATGTCATTCCACCCAGTCTAACATCCAGCAGCCTGGACCCCAGTATCCCTCTGATCTCTTGAGTGATCCATATGCATGCCATTTCATAAACTTGTTTAGGTACATTTGTCCGCCCAACAGTGCCAAAAAGGTTCCAGGCAATTTTAACTATATTTTGTAGCCAGAAAAAGCTGATGATGTTTGTTATGCTGAAGCAGTGTGTCCTTGAAAGCATGAACCATCCCTTACTAGTCTCTGACTCTTTTTTTTCTGCTCATGCTTTGAGGAGCCTGAGTAGTGAATATAATTTTGTAAGCATGACTTTTCTTTTTTTTCTCTTCTACTTTTTCATTTGCTTTGTAAGTATTTTGGGAGGTGGGTATAATGCAAAGAAAAACCACTGCAATACTTGCATGCTGCTTTATTAGCTGACCAGGTAATCAAGGAAAACCAACAGACCATAGTGGTGCAGTGGATTTAACCTGTCAGTTCCTGCATGTGAGTTCTCTTTATTGGAGGTCACAATTCCAGAGTCTTACAAGAGTAGAAAAAAGCCTTGCACACTCTTGCTACCATTTTTAGTGTAGCAACAAATTTTGCCATCCCCTTTGTGTTGCTCCAGGCTTTTTCCACAGTGTCCAGATAAATTATGTGTTGAGTTGATTTTCCTGGCTTGCCCATATATTTTGTAATTGACATATTGTGGAAAGTGAGTACTGGAAACTTGCACACTGTTGTCCTCTCCAGCAAATGACTTGTTTGTGCCCGTGACGAGCTGATCAGTCTTCTGCTTGTCAAATACTGGTGCTTTACTGGTACTGGGTGAACCATTTTTAGCTGATTAGCTACTTAACAGGTTTCCCTATCTGCTTCTCATAAACTCAGCTTTTGAAAGGAGAGTAGTGACATCAGGAATTTAATTTCTTTAAAGTATATTCTTTAGTATATCAGTTGATCCTATCCTGGTTCACTGTAAATGTGTACTTCCCACGGAGACTTGAAGACATTATCAGAAATGTCTAGACATTTTTTAAATGGAGAATTCACTGCTGTTCTTTTCCTTGTCTGTGGAAAATAAAATTACTTTAGTTTTTCAATGGATATGATAAGAGTGTTTCCCATCCTCAGTTTCCATCAAACACGCAAATCTGTTTCCATGCTTAGGCTGCTTTGGGAGCACATGACAGAAGTGGACTGGTCTTGGCTACCAGTAAGTGCTTTGGTTGTTCCTGGTATGTGTGGCTGCACTCTACCATGCCTAACTTCAGGAGCAAGGGTTCATGGCAGCTGGGTTTGAAATTTGTAACTTGTTCAGGGTGTGCCTCTTAATGCTGTTCTTCTTAATCTATTAACACTGAGATGTTAAGAAGTAGCTTATCCTTATACAGGAGAAGTCCGCTCTTGAAAAGTACAACATCAGCATTGTCCTTTGGAAGAGCTCTATGGCTCTTTAGTTATGTTTTGGGGAAGGGATTTAGCAAATCTCCCTTGGTGCTAATACCAGGAAGTGGACACCTGGTGTCCAGTAACCTTTGACAGTTTTTCTGTTTGTGCTTATCTGTTACTGGAGAATGTTGTCTTGGTCGAAATCTCTGGATATGCAGCTGGGAGCGTGGTAACAGCTGTACCCAAAATGTCAGCAATGCTCACTGCAGCAGACAAGTACTGACTGCGGTAACTTCCCTCAAAATCCACAGATGCATGCAGAGCTTGCAAATACCACCAAAGCATCAGCAGCTTGAATTTCAGCTTGTAAGCATCCCCAGAATAGTGCAGAGACAGGACTAAAATGTTCAAAGTGAGTTTTGTGTTGGATTAAAACTATCTTCTTTTGGTTCTGAAGCAAAGTCGAGCAAATTATAGGACTATGTTACTGATGTAAGCAGTTTGATTCTCTAATCTCTCCCAATAACTTGTGAGTTTTACCCAAACTCAAAATATATGGGCTGCATTAAACCATTTTGAAGTAGCTTGTAGGAGAAACGGTTGTCCTGTATTTCTGGAAGATTAAACATGACTTTACATGGTTATAAACATGAGTGAAATTCTCAGTTGATGACATCATGGACTTCCACAAAGCACCTTAAAACCAAAACAAAAACTAACAAAAAGAGAGGCTATTTGATCATTACTGATTATTTTCTTCCATTCAAAAGGGGAGAAAACTGCAAGTCTGAAGAGCATTTGCATAGTGGATGTTTTTAGGATAACCTACTTTTTTTTTTTTTTAATAGCGTCTTCAGGAAATTCAAAAATCTTATCTGGCTAGTAAATACTTGAACATCTAAGTTCAAAATTAAGTCGTGTATTTACTGCTAGCAGTATTTCCCTGTGGAAGGTTTGCCTGAATAATCTGTTCAGGCACCTTTTTGTTGTTTCTTCTACACTGAAAGCATCTTCAAGGATGCCTTTGTTTCAGCAGCGTTTTGTTTAGCTTTCATTCTTATTTCATGTGAATCACACAAAGCTTTTTTAGAGACAGCCTTTTGTAATTTACAAAGGGAATGAGTCAGTTTTCAATTAGTAGAATATGTTATGTGTAGTTGTATTTACAAGGAAAGGAGTGTTTATATTCTAGGAAATACATCTTTAAAGGCATTTTCTGTCCCATGTTTACTAATCAAACCATTTAAGGAAATCTTTTTTTGAATAGGCAAGAAAATGTGTTTGGAGGTTTGAATTGAATTATAGTAGCAGGTGTATTACCACCAAAATATTCAAAGTAACTGAAAACCCTGGCTCTGCTTGCTGGTGGTGACCAAGCTGATGGTGTA
Source organism: Mesitornis unicolor (assembly GCF_000695765.1). NCBI lineage: Eukaryota > Metazoa > Chordata > Aves > Mesitornithiformes > Mesitornithidae > Mesitornis > Mesitornis unicolor. Next base: position 13,250 of record NW_010200075.1, on the reverse strand, counting down.
AGCAGGGTGTTTCATTGTCACTGTATGGTTTCAGTGTGCTGCTTCAGAAATGTGGGTGGTTTTCCTGTCTTGGCTTTTAGTGTTAGGATGTTTTAGATTCTTTGTCATTTGCTGAAGTGATTTAAGGTGATACATGGTATTTGCACACCTTTGATGCCTGGAGGAAATTCATTCTCTAGAGGATTTATTAGTGAGATCTTATTGGAGTAAGACATCTTATACTTTATGAGAACAATTGTCCTCTTAATATACGGGGATATGATGCAGAGAAATATTTATGTTCTGAAGAGACCACCTTTGAAAACATGAAAGACATGTATAAAAGAGGTGAAAAGGGAGCCCACCTGACTTGCGGGTGAAATACTGAATGAAAATTATCTGTTATCAATCAGTTAGAATCATTACTAATGAAGAGAGATGAAAAATGTATTTCCATGGAACATAATGACAGCTGAGGCTGATAAATAATTTTTCCCCAGTACATTTCTTCTGCATTTACAAAAAATCAGTATTACACAGTCTAAAGATCCAGAAAGCTTAAAGTCCTAAATGAATCCCCCTTCTTCCTTTGTTTTACTCCAAATATTTTAAAGGGAAAGTAAAACTATGTGCCTTACTTTGTGTTTGCTACTAATGACTTAAAGCAGTGACCATTTTAATTTTTTTGTCTCTCAGCTTCCCCATGTATAAAACACAAGAAAAATTTCCTACTTTACCTGGATAGTAAGAAGACCAATTATCAACTGTAAAATTAGATAAGGAGAACTGGTATTTCTCTCTTAATGTTAAGATATTTGCCAGTAGCCTCTTTTTGTCTCAAAGCCAGGTCCTATAGTATTGAATCTAATGAGAATAAGCTAATACATTAGTGGAGGTCTTTTAAGATAGGTTTATTTTTGGACTACAAATCTACTACCTGTTTGCTGAACTGTTGTGATTTCCACATTGAGGGGTGATGGAAGCTTATTGCCCATCTAACACAATTTTCATTAATCCATCACAGTAATTAGTTGGGTGGGAGGGTTTTTCAGGAAAAAAAAATAAAAATATTGAGTGACTGCTTTGGATTAAAGCACAGCATATAACAGAGCTGCATCTCCCATCTCCTCCTACCAGCAAACTACATGCACAACTGGCCTCTCTAAGCACTTGCAGTGTTGTGTAGCACCATGGATACTTTTGACTATGTCCAAAAGGATGCGAAGAGCCCAACACAGTAACACCCTGGCAGACAGTAACAGCACCTCTGGCATCCTCTGTTTCTCACCTTATATTGCTACTGAACTCTGGATTAAAAGTCTACTATCTTCTTTCCATTCCTTAACCCTTTTCTTTCATCAAAAAGGATTGAGTTGTAAAATAATCATTACGATTTGTTTCAAAGTAGTGTTAGCCTACACTCACAGCAGCAGTATTCACTGGCTTGGTTTCTCCATTTCATTTCACAAAAGCATAATGTGTGGGTGTTTTGCTTACAAAAGGTATGTGCAAATGTAGGCTAAAAGGCAGTTCTGGTTGGTCCATTCAGTCTTTTGCCGTTGATATAACCAAACTTCTTTCATAAAGATAATGCCACCCATGGTATCGGATAAATGCGAGCAGCTCTTACACAGAGCTGGGTCATTTTGTTTCTATTTTACTTCAAAGTTCAAGATCAAGAATACATTGAAGACTAAAATTTCTCAGGTTCCAGAAGATGTAAAGTGTGAAACAAATGCTGGATTTCCCTTACAGCTGTATGTTGGCGTGCGGAGAAGCATCCTGCTGCAGGAGAAGACAGGCAGGGAGCAGGAAAGCCCTGCAGCTCTGCCTTTCCAGCTCAGCTGCTGTGGTTGTAGGGATGTACAGCCTGCTGATGGACATCAGCTTGCTTCTCATGCATCCAGGATGCTACCACAGCACTCGAATGTATGCTTGGGATGGTAAAGTGATTGTCAGCATAAGCTTAATTAGAAATCTCAATCTGTTATTTTGAGAGAATAGCCTTTCACTGGTCTTACAGAATTTGGCAGGCTGAGTTTGAGAAACTGTTCTTTAGGATTAAGGATCGGGGTTAAATGAGGATGAGACATTTCCCAGAAGAATGTTAACTGCTTCCTTGTACCTGTGTTTATTTTTACAGTGAAATTGCTTTATGACTTCCTAATGAGCTTAAAAGTTGAAAAGGATTGAAACTGTCTCTGGAGATATCCTGAGCATACTGAGGTGTCACATTAGCTATACTGAGATAAAACAGGCCAAAACAATAGCAAGCAATTTCAGCTAGTGTGCTGTTTACTGGACTGATTAGAATTGCTATCCACCTATTGAATTAGTAGGAAACAAAGCTGCTGTTTAAGAATACCTTATGTTTCCTTATTCTAGGCAAGTGTAAAGAATTATCAGGAGTTATCCTTCCTTGTGTTTTCAATTGTCAGGAGGAATGGGAGCCACTGTTGCATCACGATTGTGCTGCTCTTGCATTCAATTCACTGACGAACTAAATTGTCTATCGGCTTGAGTGTCCTGAGCAATGTATTTTAGAACAACCAGAAATCTGGGCAATTTATCAGTGAGCAGTGGTATTGCTGAGTCTTGAGGCAGTTCAAAACATTATTTAACAGCAAATTTCTTACAGAGGCTGATCATGCCTTCTATGTGCAATGCAAATAATCCTTTGTTGGAGCTATGATCTTTTTAAGACTCGCTGAAAGCAAATGAAGAATCCTGAGGGGAGCTCCTTCAGCAGCTGAAGAAGAATCAGTATGTCCAGCGTCGACAACCTTGTTCTATCTCCTTTTCATTCTCATCCTTACCTCTAATAGAGATGGTGACATCTGAGGTGCTGATAACAGCAAGAAACCTGTGTGTATGCATAACCATTTTGCATTAAAAAGGGAAAAACACAAGCTTAAAGAATTGTTAAATCTGAACCAAACACCTGTTTAAGCACTGTGAGAGTTGCTGTGTGTTGCTGATTGCCCCACTGTAAGCTTGTTGATTATTCTTTTTGTTAGTTCATGTTCTCCATGTCTTTGCCTCATGGGAGCATGTGTGTTAACGTATCTATTGATATGATGTTAGGCTGCTTTCTGCCATTGGGTTTATGTCACCATAAGGAAATTGAAAGGTGAGATTAAAACAAAGCTTAAAAGAAAGATAAAGTTTACTTCAAAAAATGACTTCAGAAGTTCAGTGAAATTAAGGTATATAGGTAATGTTGACACAACTTGTCACGTATGAACTTCTGTGCATGAAGAAGAGAAGTGGCGGTTTTTGGATGTAAATAAGTAATGGACATTTTGGGAAAATTGAAGTATAACCACTTCGAAAATCAGCAAACCTTAAAACATCACTTAGTATTGTATTTCCTATTGGGATCATTCAACAGATGGGACATTGTATTTAATGAATAGTGAAAAAGGGAGGGTGACTTGATAGGTTTTGTAACTCAGGACCTGAGATGAAATGGTCACTAAAAGTCTAAGTACTCTTATTTGTTTTCCTAATATTACAGAGTATAACATTATTAAAGACTGTTCTTGATCATTTAATTCTTTACAGTGCTTAAGGTGGGCTTGTTTCCATGCTTGTGTAAGTCCCTGAAGGCTTCCGTTAATTTCAGCTGCTTTTGCTTGCTCTTTGTATCGTCAGTATTTCCCATTAACTGGCAAAGTGCCTTTCTGGGACTAAAGGTACCCCTTAAGGTAAAAGGGGAAAACTCAGTATTTATGAGATACTAAAACACCTTGCAGAACTTGCCAGACAGTTTCTGCATGTACTTACTTCAACCTCTTCCTTAAAATCTATTAATTGTCTTTTCTTTTTTTTTTTTTTTGTCATTTTCCTCTCAGGACTCTGTTAAGTGGCTTCCCAAGTCTCCTAAACTGCACAGTGGCCATAACTGGAGCTCCCAGGGCTCTCGCTGGGCCTCGTTGAAAGGAAAGGAAAACTTTCATGGTGGTAACCTGTACAAATTCAGCTCTGCTAATGGAAAATGGAGGGAAGGAAGGATCAGTCCCGAGCAAGAAGCAGAGGAACTGGAGGATCCTGATGAGGATGTAGGTAGTCTCCTTGAAGTCAGGAGGGACAATGTTGTGTGTCTGTCAAGAAATTACAACCTGCTCATAGTGCTATGCTGCCGAGCAGTTTGTGTTAGTGGGAGACTGCACTGCCTGTGCTTTCACATCCTTGCTTGTGCAGAGGGCTCAGAACCGCATTCAGTATTCCTTTACTTTGATTGCAATTGAAGAATCCATCCAGCCCCCAAGAGTATGGTGCAACTTGGAGGTTAAGATGAGTAACCTGAGCTATGACAAGATACATATGTTTTTTATTTTACTACTTCTTATATCCCTAGTTACCAACATCCCTCCATCTCTTTCAGGTAAGCAGGTTGTTAGCAAAGCTCAAAGCTCAGTGTCTCCCAAGGACTGAATGGTAGAAAAGTGGGACTGCAGTGCTGCTCCACTGCATGTTTAGTTTTGGGTAGTGCTCTTCCAGGGTGCTGATGACTCGGAAACCCTGGACACTGTGGTTTCACTAGGCTGCACCCACCAGGTGTCTGTCACCTGGACAGCAGCTCGGCTGTCTTCTCCATCATAGCCTGGGAAGAGGAGGTTGTGTAGGAAGTGGTTGCACTCTCATAGCCTTTCAGGGCATTGCTCACCAGTCTTTCCTTCAGATGTTTGCTGGGTGTTGCAGGAGGAATTGGGGTTCCTCCTCCACTGCCAGGACCTCAGGTCCCTTCCTAGCTCCTGACTGCTGCTGGTTTGCTCCCTGCTTTGGTCCCCACTCCCAGACCTTGCTTCTGGCCTTTCTCTCTGGCACCCATGGCACTGCAGCACTGCTGATGAGTCTGGGTTTGTCAGCCTGGGGCCATTACAGAGGAATCTCCTACAAGAGAGAAAAAGATAATTAAAGATTTATGTGAGTTAGAGCTAAATGAATTCCCTTTTAATTGTAAGTGAAAATAGGAAGCAATCATGCCTTGCTTGCTCTCCCCTGGGTGATGCTTCTTTCCATCCCACCTGAAAGAAGACAGTGGGAAAGCTCTCATATAGATTGAAAACTAAAGTGTCCAGTGGGGTTTCTGTGCAGCTGTTCATGGTAATGCCACTGTTTTTTATTTCTGATGTTAAACTTACAAGCTTAGGAAGACATTTATGGGGTTATTTTCAAAGGTATTGAACTTTGTTGCATCATTTTACTGCCAACAGAAGATACAAGGATCGTGGAAATCTGATGATCTAGTTCAACTTTACCCATCAAATTGAGGAACAAACATCAGCTAAATATAGATAATGCATCCATAAAATGTGAAGAGAATTCAGACATCATGGCTGAATTTTATTTAACTGCCTTGCCAAGCATAATTGTTAGTTTGAAAACGTCATTGTGTTTTGCAGTCAAGCTTTTCTGAAGCTTTAGTTGTTTGGTGGATGTGTCTTAATTGTGTATTTCTCTTTTCAAGCCCTTATGGTTTAGCTAAACATAGGGTGACATTGTCAGTCCATCACTACATCTCAGAGTAGATACAGCCAGGCTTCAAGGCAGGCTTTGGGATGCCTCACCTTTGAGCCTCCACTTCCAGTGAAACTCTAAATCAGTAAGTTTGCAGGTCTCCACTCACTGCCATTCGCAGCTGAATAAAGTAAATTGAATTACTTAAACAGAATCTTCTCTTACAGATGTAGTTGCAAGGTAGGGACTTGCCTCCACTCTCACACCTGTGCTTCCAAAACTAGAACGTGAGCCTTGAGGAACTATGAAAATGTTTTATCTTCTATATGGAAAGCCCTCACGTGTGGGGTTCCTTGCCCTGGGACAATGAATTCAGTGATACTGAGTTGCCAGATACTTCCCAAAATAGTCTTGTTCCCATGCTCCATCCTTTTCATAAGGCATTGCAGGATTTGGTTGGGTATATGTGTGTTGCATGTGCTTGTGTGTGCTAAAGAGACAGAGAGAGTAAGGCCACATGAATTCCACTCCTCTCCCTCTTCCCACAGTTCCCACCCCCATGCTGAGGGAAAACCATGCCCAGAGAAATAATAGTGAAAGTATAATGCTTGTACACTTGCTTTAAAGTTGCAGTTTTGTATTCAGTGAAACAAATCCTAATGTGTTAGAGAGGAACAAATCCAATTTACCAATGTAGGGTCTAGGTGTCAGATATTCTCCTTGCTGTTTCTGTGTTAACCTTTTTTATCTTTAACCTCCAGGAACCTATTTCCAAGTTTTCTGGCAGCCTTTTTGATACCAACAATAGCATGAGAGATCAAAGAAATACCAAAACAGCTCTTCAAGAGAAGCACAAATTGGCAATGAAGGGGAAGACTCTTCCAGGGACTAACACCAAGGTGCAGCCACCCCTCTCGGCAGCGGGCAGCTTCCACCGTGAGAGTGGCCGGTTCCTGGAGGAATCGAGAGCAGTGGAGACACCACAGCCTCCGCTGAAGGTATTGAACTGCCGTGGGGGCTGGGCTCACTGATGGGGGGGGGTCCACATGTCCATGAGGAAGTCTGCATGTCCGTGGGGGAGTCCACTTCTTGTGTGAGGCAGTTTATAAAAGATGCAAAAAAGGGAGGATGTTGCATGGCAGATGTTGTGAGACTTATCTTTCACAGAGTGTAAGCTGAGGTTTGTCCTTGTTCCCACTGGCTTATGTGGAAAAAGTATTTTCCATTAAAAAGAACCAAACCCCAAAATTTAGTTTGTAGCTATACGATACTGTCTTATTTTGTATATCCAGCTTTGGACTGGGTGTGTGCAGGTGGGCACTCAGCTGAGTCTTCACTTAGTCCGTGGTTTAGGAGCAAACACATGGCCTAACCCTTGTGGCACAAGAAAGCCTCTGTCTTGTGAAAAGGGATGGGAATGTTCAGGTGAAAATTTATCAGTGAGAACTGCAAGATTTGGGCAGCCGTTTATGGAGAAATCTATACTGTGAACTCAATGGATATATCCCATCTAGGCATGGTTTGGAGCACATGAAGAGTAAACATGCCTTATGGGCTGGCTCCCAGGGGTGGCCCGGTACAGATCACATTTCTGCTGACTGCCTATGAGGTGGGAGGGAGAGGGTTTTGGGGCAAACTGCCGTGGCTCATCAGCCATGCTCTGGCAATAGCGGAGATGCAGAATTGCACTGCATCCGTGAGGTTGCAGCTCAGCCGCTGTGGTACTCATGCTGGGACCAGTCACCAAAGCACTGCTGGTAATCATGGGCTTGGGAAGACTTGAGCATGTGGGCAATGTGGAGTCTCAGCAACATATGAAGGGGTGGTTTTCATTTGACTGATAGAGTATCTTCATGCCATTTTAAAATTATGAATTTCAGATGAGTATGTTATAAGTGCAAGAGAAACTGCATACATTTGTTAAATTTCAAAACACAGCTGTGTTGAAATAGTCTTAATTATAAAATTGAACAAGTTTTTCAGGCCTGAATTGTCTTAGAGATATGAACCAAATCAATGAAAATAAGAATATTTTGCTAATGTGATAAGGTGAAATGCACTTTGCATTCAGATTCAACTACACTATGGCAAGGTGTTCCTTTTATTTAATGTGATTGTTGTTTTAGCAATTAGCCAAATCATTATTTACTACCAAGCATATTATATACTAAAGAAAAAAAAAGATAACTATTGGGGGAATAATTCCTTAATGTAAGCTGTCTTTGGAACTTGAAACTAATTTTATTTTGCTATTGTTGTGAATTCTGTAAATTCAGAAAATTATGTAAGATTTTGTAGTGAATTTTTGCTGATACCAGCAGGAGGAGAATAGACTAGATAGATAGATTACAATTTACACTGCTTTTTAAAAAACTTCCTGATATTTTTACTATTAAGTCAATGGTTAGAGTATTGTCAAATCTTTCAACAGAGTAACACATACACACAGAAAACATGTTTAAAGAAAAGAAAATTACTGTAATAGTACTCAAATTCGGTTATCTGTTCTCAAAAAAGACTAAGCAAATCGGACTGTAGAAGAGGTTCCAAAGCAAAGTTTTTCTCATAAACTTATCAAATAATATTTACTTTTTCCTCCTCCTATGTACTGACATTGTTGTCACCATGAATGCTCAGTAAATCGGTGGGTTTCATGAAACAACTGGTTTGTTAGCAGCCTTATACACAGCCATATACAGTTTTGGCATGACTATAAAACCTGGAGAAATAATGCATTCTTGGTGTTATTGAAGAGTAAAGACTAGTCTTGCATGTGCCAGTGTTGAAGAATAGCCCCATTTTTCTCTGGGCTGAGCTGCATAAGGGCAAATCTGCTGGTGTTCAGAGCGGGAGGTAGATTTTCATTGCTCATGTAATTAATAGGCAATGTTTTTGATTAATCAGGCCACTTATCCATTATAATTCTTTTCCAGATAACCATTACTGTGTGCAGTCAAATGGGGAGTCTTGGTATTAGCATTGCTGGTGGAAAGGGCTCATCTCCATGTAAAGACAATGATGAGGTGCATTTCATTACTCAAAATTTATCTAGTAATCATTAGAAACAGACTAATGAGCAGTTCTTTGAAGATACTGTGTTCTGTTGTTTTCTTTCCGAGGTTTTCCTCAATGTTACATCACTGTCTTTGTAATAAAGCTAACAAGGGGAAATGTGGGTAACTTATTTCCCAAAGTAGAAGCAGGCAGTAGATTTTGATGGGGGAGCTCCTGAAGAGATTATTTGGGAGAGAAAACCCAATGTAAACCAATGATTTTCCAAGGACAGCCTGATGGCTGAAACACCTTTGGCTAATTTCCACTTTTTACTTCAATTTGGGATCACACACTTGGCAATCCACATGCCTCTCCCATCCCATTTGCTCATTTCCAGGAGCTAACTTGATTTGAGAGAAGTATTTCTCACATCTTCTCAATTATCATTTAAATAAATCTTTGTTTCCCAGTCTGTCCCCCATGGCACAGTGTAAACAATTAATGACTTTTGTTCATTGTTGTGTCAGCCAAGGCTTTTTTTTATCTTGCAACTGTGCTAAGACACTTAGTTTTTATTTTAATAGAGGTAGCAGAACAAGAAGTCTTGAAAATTAATTACTTCCTGTTTGCTTTTTACATCTAAGAACAATGGAAGAAACTGTGTTAGGTCTGAAACCTGTCTTTTTTTTTACCAGGGGATTGTGATTGCCCGCCTGGCAAAAGATGGTCCAGCAGACTTGGCTGGGGTACAAGCAGGAGACAGAGTGGCAGAGGTAGACGGGTTGTTTGTCCCTGTGGAGTGTGTTCTCTTGTTAGCTTTAAATCAAGTCACTCAGATTTGGGGAATTTGAGATCTAGATCTAGGCTTGCCTTAGCTTTTTAGATACTTCCCAAACTACATTATATAGAAATTATAATTATATTAAATTGTTGTGTACCTTCTTGTTACATTCTGGCTTTCAGATCTTCATGTTCAAAGTGCGTAAAATATTGTTCACTTAAATGGTTGGTTTGTAAAGGAAAATAATGGTCTTAGTAAGCAGTTAGGAAAGCACAAATGCGGTTGTACTTGTTCCAAGAAGCTTTTTTAGGACATTACATTATATTTACTAGATGAGTTCATTGCAGTTGTTACAAAGAAATGCAAACTAGATGAGCTTGTTTCTCCAAGGTAATTCTTGGTTGGGAGAGAACAGCTCTAAGTAAGTCCCCTGATGGAGACTTATCATGCCAAGTGCCAAGGGACACACATGTCTCTTGGGCTGCTCCACCTCAAGCCTTGTCTTTTCTCACAGAAGCCACTCTGTTGAGCTTAAGAGGTTCCCAAGACCAGTGGTAGAGTGTTGTGATATATATTTTTGACCTACTGGTTGGTTTCCACCTGGTGAGAAAGGTGGAGTCGGAGGAGAGCCTCTACAAAATTGCTTTGAGGTGAAAGCGGTCCATAATTTTTTGAGCTCTTGTTCTCTTAAACTGTCATTTATACTTTCTTAAATTAATAGTTTTCACTCCAGCATACTCCTTGTTGAATTAAGGTAGGATAGGGCAAGCAATATTGTATGTTTATTAAATTGCCAGGAATAAGAGTACAACCTGTATTAGCCAAAGACAAATTAATGCTAAATTATTCTACTAATTTAGTAAAATTATGCTATAGACTTATTAATAGAGGATTGTGTTCGACAATCCACATTTGGAAGTTAGTTTAACATTTTTCAAAGGTTAATTATGGAAAAATATCTGTATCATTTTACTTCTTTTCTTTTATGAAAGGATTATCCTTATTTTTTTTGGTATTTTAACAGATGTGAGAGAATTTCAATAATTCTTTACATATTACACATTATCAGATCATTAGGGAAAAAAAGATCAGGATTTTTCGTTGTTGTACCTTTAACTTCTGAGCAGAGTATCTGTTAAAGTCAGTATCTTAAAAATCAGGGCTTTACTCAGGTTTCTTCATGAGGCTGTAATTCATCCTTATTTTGGAGACTATTTGAAATATACTAGCTACTAATGTCTGTTAATTTAACAAATAATGAAACAAGTAAAAAAGAGAGGAAATTTCCATTTCATACTGTTCTATCCTGCTGTTGTTGTCCTAGAAATAGTTATGATTTCTCTGTCTCCCACAAGATGGCAGAATCATTCATCGATTTAAAGAATGTAGGAAAGAAAAATCTCTGCTTTTTGTATGTGTGGAAGATGAGAAGGAATTAATACATTCAGGTGTGCTGTAAAAGTCATAATGTTTTGACCACAAGCTTAATCTGTGTACAAATAACCATCATTTTTCTCTTGATATGATGTGTTACAACTTCTTATTCTTGAACTAACCATTTCAACAGTTCACATATACAGTGTGTGCATCAGAAACGGGGAACAGCAAGAATTGCAATTTTACTTGCTTTCATTGGGCAACCATATATAACAATATAGCCTTCAGAGGGAGGGAATTGCTCTTCTTAAACAGAATTCAGAATGAAAATATGTGTTTCTGGTACTTTGTTTTTAAAGGGACCCCTCGTTTCAGAACCCGACGACCTTGATGCTGCTCCTACTGAAGCTTCATCCAAGGGCAGTCCCTTCCCAACAGTAAACCACGTCATAACAGTAAGTAAGGTGGCCCCAGTGAATAACAAATCATGCTTAGTCAAGTACTTGGTGTTGTCTGTCATTGATGCTAATAAGGATGGTAAAGACTGGCACAAAACTTGTGAGTGGCTGTGTAAAAGCACTCTGGTTTGGAGACTTTAAAGGTGGCATCCATTCCTTCCAGCTTGTTTATTCTGTTGTCTCCTCTCTCTGACTCCCACTCTAGCTGATGGAAGAAGCAGCATCTCCAAGGTCCCTCTTATAGGAGGGAGAAATTGAGGTGCTACATGAAGATGACCATTTTTATCTTTTGACTAGAGGGAGAACTTGGGTGACAGGCTAAGACTGCATGTCCCTATTTTAGGTGACTGGTGTCAGACAAGATTAAGCTAACCGCACATGTCACAGAAGGAAATGACTGAGCCTGAAGGGTGGCTTTTAGAATCTCATCCACTTTTGTGGATTTCTGTAAAAAAATTCAACTCTTTGAAGACCTACCCCAATCATGGCCATCTGCCTGTACACCTGAAATTATGGGTCTACTAGGAAGATACAGTAAGATCAAGGTATCTGACTGTTTAAGGTCAAAAAGCATCCTACTTGTATTAAGCCTGAACTACCGGGAAGCAACAAATGTTTCTCCTAGAGAAGATGCCAGAGGAATGCTTTGTTTGATTCCTCTTCTTCCAGGCTTTTTTATCCTTTTCCAGGAATACCATTCACAACCCAGCTAATGGTAAAACATGAAAGTTCATCTGTTATATAGAAGACTATAATTGAGGACCACATTAAATTTTTATTACCCATCCACATATTTTTTTTAATAATGTGATTTGTTAGTTGACTGAAAATAAGGAATAAGACCATGCATGTTTCCTCTGGTTTCCTATGTGGATTACTATTTAAGAAGGGTTGAGCTTAAGCTGCAGCTTTTCCTTATGAGATGGACTAATAAAGGTTTTCTTCTTCTATTCAGTTGCTTAAAGAAACTTATTTTGAGACCTCTGGTCTCCAACATCATCTTGTAAAACATTTAGACCAATTTTATTTTCCAGTTGAAAATACTTCAATTTTACTTTTTTTCTTTTTTTGTCCAGGTCTACTTGGCAGCTGTTCTTTATGGTCTTACCTTCATTGCAGAAAGCACAAGGCTTCCTGCTGGAAAAACCTCTGTTGAAAGGGTTGATTCACACATAGCTAGTGGCTTGGATCTGTTGCAGTAGTGTCTGACTCGTAGCGTTTTCGGCCAAAAAGAGGAAATGACAATTTTTAAATGTTGTTTGCCTTTTGGTAAATAATGCCTCTCTCTAAAGTTCTTCAGCTGCAAGGGTAGAAGAAGGGAGATTAAATCAGGCTACTTACCTTAGAGCCTTGGAGCGCAGTCTACTGAGGGAATAAAGGAGCTGAAGTGGTTCCAAGTGTCAAAAGTAACTAATGTGCAAGTTCTTTTGTACAGAAAAAATTATATTTCTGTTTTGAAATGGGGGGGTTGTTTGTTTTTTAAATAAAAATCATTGTGCTGTAGCAAATTTTGTATGTTATTGCCTTTAACCTAGAGCAGCATTCATCAGTCTCAGGGACTATGGGCTTTTGAGGAGCATCCTGCTGACTTGGGAACTGGTCGGTATCTCACCAGCTCTTGCTCTGGGTTTACTCTTGTGAAGTTCCACTTTTTTCTCAGTAACTGTCTTATGTGAAAAGCTTTTGCAGCCTGGCTTCTTAAGGAGGACACGCTTTGCATATTCAGATAAGCAGATGGCAGTAGAACCTTAATGCATAATCTTCTTCTTTGCTAGGAATCTGGGAAGGCTTGTTTCCTTCATATTTCTGACTAGGTTTCAGGAGAAGATAGATGGGTACATCTACATCAAGGGAGGGAAGGAGTGAAGCATGGTGGCAAAAAAGCCTCAAAAATATGGAATCTGTTTATTTTATTTTGTTTAATATGTATATATCAAAAGAAAAATGTTGCAATTGAATTTAAACCAAATATTTGGATTTTAAAAAGGTAATCTTAAAATAGGAGTATCTATGTAAAGATATGCATCAAAATGTAACAGATTAGAACCACAACTGATATGCAGACTGTGTGTAAAATATTGCATGTCTAACTAGAGGGAAAAAAATAAATCAGTGATACAAGCATTGCCAATAGTGCTGACTTTAACAGAAGGAACTCGAACTTGGATTCACAGAACCACAGAATCACAGAACGTTAG
>NW_010200074.1:105605-108117 GCF_000695765.1 Mesitornis unicolor | reverse complement strand
CAGTCCCTAACATTCTGTGATTCTGTGAATTCTTCTTCATATCTAAATTATTATTCATGCTTAAGATTAGTGAGAAGACACCACAAAATTGATTAGAGCCACAAGATTTGTTTACACTCTTTTTCTGTCTTCATAGTTTACAAGACAGTGTAAGATGATTAGGTGGCACGAAGTGACACAGTTATCAGCTCTTAACTTTTGATTTCAGGACGTCAAAGGCTACAAGCATTTAAGTGACATCTCATGTATTACATGGAACAGGCTAAAAGGATCAGGCTGTGTGTGACACTGAGATGGATAAATGGGGCAGCTCCTAACATGCTTTAAAAAAAACCAATGATTTCTCATTTCCAGTACTTTTACAAAGATGTGTTATGCAAAAGATGGTGAAACAGAAGCCTTAAATAAAAACAAAAAACCAAAAAATCCCTCACACACATCCAAAGGAGGGAAAAAAACCCAAACCAAAACAACAAACCCAAAACAAACCAAAAAGACATCACAACCTACAACTAAGCTTATTTTCTATTACAAAACCTCAACCAAGAAAACTAAAAATTGTTTCAGTTTTTGAAGCTCATTCAGCCTCCTCTGGTAATTTTAAAGCTCACTTCCTTTACTAAAGTAAAGATGACACATTTTAAAATATAACCCTTTTTAAGGTTCAAGAGTAGATCAAAAACATAATTTACAACTGCAAGCAAGTGTATTCACCTACCTTTGTGGTGTCTGTTGACCAACAATAGCATTTGCAGTTTCTCTCAAATATACTTCCCAGTCCATCTCAGGAATGTCTTGATCAGCAGTAAAAGGATACCTACATAATAATAGTATTTTTAAAAAAAACGAAATCAAAGTAAACCATCACCTATTCTAGCAAGGCCTCAGAAGTAAGTTCATTTATATATCCGATAGTGTAATTTACATTACTTTTAGCAGTGACTTACTGTTGTACTCTGCAGGACTCACACATGAGTAGTGCTTTCCGAAGATTCCTGCCAGATTTCTCTGCAAGCCTTTGAGCCAGTTCCGGCGGAAGAGTCAGGCCTTCTTTCTTACACACACTGGTCAAGACATGGCAGATCTAGATGGGAAACAGACAGCAGGGAGTGCAACATTTAGCAAACAGCTTAGCACCTACAGATTCTCAGGCTTGAAACACTTCTGGACCAGAGACAGACCAGTTTTTTTTAAGCCATGCTTGACAAGTCACCCACCACAAAGAGAAACTACATCATTTTCTAGAGCTAAAGTTCTTGCTGCGGACTTATGAAATATTTATCTAGTAAGAAGTTTTAAATAACTTTTTTTTTCTTTTTTTCTGTATCAACATACATCTTCAATGCTGGGAGCGGGCACTCGTACAGCCAGGCATCTGCTTTGAATAGGTCCTATAATTTTTGACATGGAGTTGCAGCACAGGATCAACCTGCAGGTTGCCATGTACTTCTCCATTGTTCTTCGCAAAGCATGCTGAGCATCTTTAGTGAGTTTGTCGACTTCTGTTAACAGCACCACTGAAAAAGAATTAAAAATACTGAGTTTTTTATATTAATAAAATCTTCCTAAGAGAACGAGTATTCTGACATACAAGCAGTAATGCCAAATAAGTGATACAAGCAGAAAAAGGCAGCATGGTTCCACAGGTAGGAAAATAAAAATTAAGACAACCTGCATGCCTTTTAGACTGTATCATCTTCTGCTCCTTCACACTCTATATTCACATCCTAGAATGTCAGTTTCTTCAGAGCAGGGCCTGCAGCACTTCAGTGTCAAGAAACAGTCCACTTAGGTGTGGAAGCTTTCACTTCGGTAATTAGTAATTAACTCTTTGAAGGAATTTTTAAGTAAAATATGCAAAAAGAATGTACTGCATAATAGCATATCAAAAAGCACTAACTTACTGAATACTCTCCTCAATACATTTTACATTTAAAAGCCTATGTCTTAAGCAGAAAGCTGCCTTGCTACTGTGGTTGTAGCATCTTTCCATGGTCTTTTAAAGAAAAAACAAAACAAACAACCATATTTCAAAAATGCTTCAGAACAATCAGGAGACACCTAATAAAAAGCAGCTAACCTAACCAGCTACCTTCTGCAGGTTCCTCCATAGGCAACTCATAGATAGCTCACTTCAGTACTATGAACAGTCCAGTAAGAACAGCCTGGAGGAACAAGTCTGCCCATTATCTCATTTCTCTTTCTCATCCCATTTCTCTTCTGACTTACACAGCATCATTTGCCATAAAGTTATCCTGCCCCTCAACTCAATATTAAGCCTCAGTAGCTCATAACTCAGCTACTACTGCGGATCATTAAACTAAGCTCCAGCGCATTTCAATGGCAAACTTGGGAAAAAGACAGCAGAAATTGCAGCTCCCTCTGCCCAGCCACAGTCATTCAACTACACTCTGTCCGCCAAAGAAACCAACACACAAGACAACCTCATACTGAGTATTTAAACACTCAAGATATTTCCACAGTGGAAAGAGAATGGAAGGTTGTTAAATGT
>NW_010200074.1:100760-105574 GCF_000695765.1 Mesitornis unicolor | reverse complement strand
AAGAGTCACATGTGCCCTCATCCAATATACCGGTACAAACAACAAAGTCAGCTAACATCTCTGAAAAACAAATTTTAAAAGTACTTTGACTTGTTGTAACTGGTTTTACTCACCTTTAAAATCTCGTTGAGTACTTGTCTCAAGCTGTTGAGATTGTGCTACTGTCTTCAAAAGTTCCTGAATTACTACACGGTCATTGTTTCCTGCATCACTAGACCAAGAGTTTGAATAAAACTTGTTGTAAAGCAACAACTTTACAGTGCACATAAAAAAAATCATCCTCCTAAGCAGTCCTTTGGTCAACTGACTAAACAAGAATGCCAAAAGAAGCTGTTGAGGTTAGAATTAAGCTCAACACACATACTTTGTTGAAAGTTACCTTCCCAACAATAAAATCAACCCAAAGCTTAAGCGGGCGCAGCTGGATTAGCAGTGCTGTACTAGGAAGTAATGAAACTGTTGTTAAATGTTTTATTAACTCTTTAAAATAGAACTTATTTTTCTGGTATGAGAAACTTAAACTTCTGTTATTTGCGATTTGGCCAAAGACACATAATGTGAACATTTTTATCCATTATGAAAGCTTTTCTTAAATTTATTTCTTAAGTTAAGTCTAACTGCATAGTAGAATGCTTGACTCAAAGGACTGGTGTAAACGCATACACTTTTCCCCTTAAAATTAGGTGTCATGCTATGACCAACCTGTACACTTTACACAAACTTGAATGGCAGACACAGTGAAGTTAAAACAGTTCATAAAATACTGGTACTCAGATAATATTACAGCACAGATGGTTAGCTTTTTTCCTCTTAGAAACTAGGAAAACATGGGGAAATACTAGGTTTTCTTCCCGTCTCTTCTCCTTACTATCCCCTAGAGTAGCACTGCACAGCTTTCTCAGTCCACGGGTTAGTAGCTCAGCTCTAGCTTGACTCAGATTTAACACTGGGGACTGACTTGCAAGCTAGATTACTGAAAACCACAGCAAATGTTCCAGGAAACAATGAACAAAGGCAGTTACCACATAAACTTATATTTTGTTGTCCCTTAAATCCTTCCCTACCCACTTACTCAGGAGGACCTATTATAAAGTATCTACCCAAGCCAGTCAAGGGACCAGCAGACAACGCTTTGGAATTCAGACAATATTTTCCATTTGGAGGAAAAAGAACAGTTCTATCTAATAAAGCTCCATAACTGATTCAATGTCTGCAGAGTCCTTCCCAGAAGTTAATTTCCTTTCCCTGTTAGCCATTTATCACATCTCACATTACTCAAGATGCACAATATGATTTCATAGTATTGCAATTCAATCAAACTTCACACACTATAGCACAGCACACACAGACTCACTGTCTGGTCAGCAGGGCTGTGTTTGAATACCAGCAGTACACAGAGATGAGCTGCAGAACAAGCTTTTAAAGGAGACTTAATACATAAGAATAGCTTCTAAATTCACAGAGCAACATCAGAAAAGATTTAGCAATAAGCACAAAGCTAAAAGTTACTTCAGGATACACACTTGCTTATAATTGCAACCCAGACAACAAAGCCAACGTAACCAAAGCCTCCCAATGGACAATGACATTTGCTGTCATTTATAGCAACATTAAAGAATTTCAGGTAAATACAAGTATTTACTTTGGGTCAGTGAACTGTCATCACCAATTTCACAACTGTCAAAGACGACACACAGCACACCATTATAGCTTCTGTCATTTAAGGCAACATCTGACCTTGCTCATGACAGGATTCCCAGTATTTTGTGGTGCTGTTTGTGCTCTAAACACTTTATTTTAAGAGATACTGGGTAAGTCTCGCTTACTTTCAAATCACTTTACTTTTGTATTTTTGACAGAACTAATAATATGGTAGTGTTGGTTCCAATAAAAGTTCTTGATTTCAACCTAAATGGTTAAATCAATGAATCCAGAATTCTTTGCTAGCCAGTCTTCAATATCAGCATGCTTATATGGCTAGTTAAACGTTACTGTCTTTTGTATACAGCAATCCAAATTTTTCGTTCATTTAGAGCTGTTCAATTAATAATCCTCTCCCTGCTCCCATTTGCAGTGTAAACCTATAAACCACTACCTAATTTGCTTTAGGAATAATTGGGCAATATGGCCCTTATATACCCTGGTTGAAACCACCTGCAATATGACCAACGGCTTATATTTGAAATGGGACATTTTTACAGTGCACTTACCTTGGGTTAACTTCAAGGTGATAATTACTTGCAATGGTGCTAATCTCAATTTTCTTTTTAGAGGGTGCCTATGTAGAAAGTAAGCATACTAAATTTCAGAAAGTGTTCTAAAAATCATATGCACAAATTTATCTTGTGGATTACAACTGGCTGGATGACAGGTAGACCAAAGAGATCAAAGATCAGAGATCTAAGAACTGCTGAGACCCTAGACTTGCATATTTCCTACCCGCCCCTCTCAAACCCAGAGGGGAAAAGGAGTACTGGTATATCATCCAGTCTGTAGAACAGTAGTAGTAACACTTATCATAGCAACATATAGTACATTTTACTGTACACTCCAGTCACTGAGTTTCATAACAAGAAATACTATTATAAGAACCAGTGGTTCAAAATAAATGATAACTTGTCCCTCCAAAGAAAGGTTTTGGAGGGAAAACCTGTGGACGAGCCTGAAGAGGCTGTTTACTTCCCTTGGCAAAGGATTTCAAGTCCATACTTGGTTTGAAGAAAATACTATTATTTCTATCACCTCTAAATTTGGGTGTGAACAGTTAAATATACCCTATCTTTCTATCATCTAGTCCAAGTATTATATTTGTTCCACTACTGATAACTAAAAAGTATTAAATAACCTACTTATCAATAAAGCTTGGTAACCCCTTGCTGGTTAAGCCTTCCATAACAAGGATTTTGAATGGATAATATAACCGTGTCATAATAATCAATTAAATGCCTAAGGCCAAGGCAGATAGAATTAAAATAATTTTTTTCCCCGATGCTGAAATGTCACTATGGGAATAAGAAAATAAGTTAGAACTTGCATATATGAGAAAAGCAGTGCTAATTATTAAAAAAATAGGGATTACTTTTACAGACACATGAAATTCTACACATCTAATTGAGAGCCAGCCTACTGCAACACATAATGTTGACCAAACTGACCTGTTAGGAAAAAAAAATATAAATAAATATGACAAACCACCACAGGAAACAACAAACAAACAAACTCACATCCTCTGACCCATGGAGATCTAAAGAACAAGAATACCTGGTAAAAGCAGTTGAGCAACCAAACTAGTCTGAATAATTACATAAAAGAGTTTGAAGATACTGAGTGCAAAAAAAAAATTAAAACTCAAATAAATATAAAGGCCTCAAAACAGAAATAATCAATATATAAAGATCCACATTACTTCACAGCAAGTAGGAGGTTTTTTTTTTTTACCGTTATACTCTGATGCTCAATCCTCAGTTTTTCCACTCCTGCACCGTATAATTCTCTTAACAAACACATTATTCTTGTCTTCTTTCCAGCTCCTGATGGTCCATACACCAACAGATGAGGGAAGTCACCACACTGAACCTGAACACAAAGCAACAAGATCAGTAAGTTACAACAATATTTTCCTTGTAAAAGAGTATTTACCCTTCCACTCTCACCCAAGTTTACATGAAATGACATCTTCAAATGCAGCTCAGTCACAACACAGTACCTAAAATTAGAACTGCTTAATTTCTTTCCTGCAGCGATATTTCCTGTAGAACATATTTTTTTAATGTAGACTGTATGTAACTCATTTAACTCCAACCAAAACAACAAAAAAGACCCCCAACTAAAACAACACCTCAGCCCTTAAATACTTTGCAGGATTTCTAGATTGACAGTTGCAATAAACACATAGTAAAAAAGGATTAAAATAAAAAGCATATATTCTGTGTATATATATATACATATATATATAATAGCATATGTATATCATAGCGCACATATATATATATATATATATATCATTGTGATTCTATATAATGTCTACTTTGTTGTTTCATTTGCAAGCCTTGAATCTGGGCAAACAAGTAATAGACAGCCTGTATTTACATGAAATAAGGAGTTTGTTTCTTTAAAAGCTAAAAAGTATGACCTGGAAAACACCTGACCAAATTCCACAGTCGGAATTAACATTAGATATAACAGTCATAAAGAAACACAGAGTGAATCAGCCTAATAAAGAAAAGTCAGCACATGGCAGGGGATAAGTCCTTTAACGTCCAAACGATTCCACAGTCCCGAGTTCTATTCCCAGCGCTCAAGTTAAAACTTCACCTACCTTTAAGTAAACAAGGTAAACCTCATTCACAGAGATACTGATCATTCTCCACTAAAGCCAGAGGGAAACACAGATGCCCACCAGTCCTGAAAATCTAACTTCTTCGCAGCCCTTTTTCGTCGCCTAAAGACCGCGTTCCCGAGCGGGGCACGACGCCAAGCAGGGCCGCTTTTCCTCCGGCGGCGCCCGGCAGGGAAGCTCGTCCGAAGGCCAGGGCCTGCATCGAGGGAAAGCTCCTCCGAAGGCCAGGGCCTGCCCCGAGGCAAAACTCCTCCCAACCTCCGCCCTGCAGACCCAGCTTTACAGGCTGCGGGATCCCGCCTCACCAGGTTGCGGAGCTGCGCAGCCTGCTCTCGGTGGTAGTCCAGCTTGCCGAGGGCGCTGGGCCGGTACTTGTCCACCCACAGGCTCATGGCGGTTGAAAAGCGCGCGCCTCTCGCTGCAGACCCCGGTGCGCCCGCGCAGCCCCAGCCCACGGTGCCGGGAGGAGCGTCCG